>NC_056741.1:281684917-281882417 GCF_019279795.1 Protopterus annectens
ACCCTAACCCTAAAACACTTACACTCACACACACCTTAAATCTATCCCCTTACATAACTCTTACCCTAACCTTAAAACACTCACTCATACTTGCATACATGCACTAAATCTATCCCTTTATCTAACCTTTACCCCAACCCTAAAACATGCACACTCACGTGCAAACTCCCAGCCGCATCACTTTGTCAACCAACCAAAGGTTGCTCAAAACAGTGTGCACACAGGTTACTTAGATCTGAGTTCAAATAGGGCTTAGGCAGCTCATGGAGTGGCTGGGTGGATGGGCGTTCATTGATGATGCTTCTTTAGGTGAGGTATGGTTCAAAGAGGGAAGTCACTCTTGAAAATAGTCAATGATTGTGGGAGGCAGGGTATGGCGTGTGTAGGGTATATAAGTAAACCCCCCTCCCAGGACAGAAGTGGATATGGCCAAGCCTCCAGGATACTCAGATGATCTAAGACTGGCTACTATAGTATCAAAGTAAGTATGGAGAATAAAAGATATGCTGGGAGACCTTGTGTGAATGTGGGACACTGGTGACTAGGCCGATTACATGATGTCCAAAAGAAGATAAAAAAAAAAAAAAAAAAAACAGAGTTCATGCAAATGGCCCTTCATTCAAAATACAGCATTTCACATGAGTCGCACAAATGTCAACCAAGCGAACTGCAACTATACATATATATTGTACACATACTATATAAATAAAAACTACAACATCTCATACTGATACCACAAGAATAACAGATTAAACTATGACAGTTATACATTTTATGATACACTATTGCATATTATACATTTTCATATTGTACTCAGATTATACATTTTCGATGTTATGAAATTCAATGTTTTGGGTTTTAGATGTTGTGGTCTCGATGTTTTGAATTTAGATGTTATGAGTTTTAAATGTTTTGAAGTGTAACTATATATATATATATATATATATATATATATATATATATGGGTCTACTTTGAATAACCGAACCGCCAGCCGAAAGACCGACAACGTCAACATGTGAGCGCGATCCGGTAAGTGTGCAATAGTGACGGATTTAGGATTGGGGAGCGGACAGGTAAGTGTACGATAGTGAGGGATTTTAGGTTAGGGTGTGGGAAAGGTGAGTGTGCGGTAGTGTCGGACTTAGGGTTCCGGTAAGGTAAGTGTGTGATAGTGACGAGTGTAGTGTAAAGGGTTGAGTGTGTTAGGGTTAGTATCTTTAGGGTGGAGTGAGTGTGCGATAGTGGCCAGACTTAATGTTTTAGGGTGGGTTAAGTGAGTTAGGGTTAGGGTGCAGGTAGGGTAAGTGTGCGATAGTGACGGTGTTGAGGTTTAGGGGTGGGTTAAGTGAGTTAGGGTTAGGGTGCGGGTTGGGTAAGTGTGCGGTAGTGTCGGACGTTAGGGTTAGGGTTTAGGTTAAGGTTAGTGGATATGTTATTGTGTGCAAAGTGTAGTTTACGTTTTTTGTGTCGGTGTAATGATGTTTGGTTTTTTGAGTTGTTGGTGTTTGTCGGTGTTGTGTGTTTTCGGTTGTTTGGGGTCGGTAAATTGTGTGTTGGTGAATCGGAAGTTCGGTTATACAAAGTAGACCCATATATTTATATATATATATATATATATATATATATATATATATATATATATATACATACATACATATGTATGTATACCGTGAGTGGTGACTGGTGACTCAAAATGAACTGAAACTGGCATTAAGGAATGCATAATGTTTAAGGTCTTCACTTCATAGGCATAAGGTACAGGGTATGATTCTGACCTTGGCTGGGCTTAAAATGTCCCTTCAGGACACTTAGACCAGTATTCACTTAGGAACTCAATGTTGTTGTGGTGAATTTTTGTAAATAAATCTGTTGTTATTTTGAGTACAGCTAACTTAAGACGGCAATAACCTAGTAGCAAAGTAGGCTGTTGTACTAGTTAAAGTAGGTTCTCACAGTTTTTTTCTTTTTCTTTTTTGAAGCCAATCAGTAGTGCATAAAAAGAAGGGCTGAAGTTAGCTAACTGACAGTTGTTGGCCTTTCCTGGTGGGGATTTGTATGCCCTGAGTAGCAGTTTCAGATGAAGCACTACAGACTAAACAAGGACCTGAAGAAATTCACCAGCTCTCTACCTAAAGAATCTGTAAGAAAGAGAGCTGTTTAGATACCCAGAGAGACTTGCTGAGTATGATTAATTGGGAAGAATATGCATTTTTTAACATTTTGCTTTAAATAAAACCACATTATTTACAGACTGGTGGACTCTGCTGCATTTTTATATTTCACTATATATTGATGGTTATCCCAATGGAGGATAACAGTGTGAGTAAAAGGGAAAAGAGGGGGTCAAATCTTTTACTAAGATTGCTTCTAAAAAGCATTGGCAGTGTTTCGCATAGATTATGTGAGAGTGGGATTAAGTCATTTGTCCTTTTCCCCAGTGCTGTACAGTCTTTGATTTAGTATAGTTGTAGTTACCAGGAAGTGGTGCGTGTCTTACCATGTGTTGTAATATTTTATCAGACATTTATCATACATATATATATATATATATATATATATATATATATTCCGCTGTGGCAACCCCTTAACGGGAAAAGCCGAAAGACAAACATATATATATATATATATATATATATATATATATATATATATATATATATATTTATATAGGAAAAACAAAACCGAATAAGACTAGGAAGAAATAAACTTATACTACTGAAAACGTCCGAACTGTTAAAAACAAAAACAGAAATCCACTGAATAGACGCTGAGCCAGAACTGTTATTTGCAGAGCGCTTTGGTTTGCTTTATTGATAACAATCAAACTTCATCAGAGCAAAATGTAATGCATTTGCAGTACTGTGCGAGCTTTAAATAGTCTCACTGGTATAAAAAATACTTCACTGTGATTGGTAGATAGACTACGCCAATGCAGTAGTATTTGGTCTAATGAGAGACACTGCTATAAAACAAAAGGTTTAATCTGCTAACATCCTGCCACTAGAGAGCGTGCTGTAACTTTTTAGTTGTTCCACTTTAATGCACATTTAATGTTGAGATTCTCGTTGAGCCCTGGTGGGGTATCTGCTTCAAGGAGGAGTTGCCATCTTAATTCCTTCAGCTCCAGTAGTGTGTTGCAATCTCCAAAAAACTGCTGGACCTGTTCTAACACTAGAAATTTAAAACGGGCAAAGCCGTTGCAGCTCGTGGCATGTCTGCTTAATGCATTGTAACTGTCATTATGCCTGATGGCTGCAAGGTGTTCCTTCACCCTGTCTGAGAGCTTTCTAATTGTTTTTCCAATGTAGAAGGAAAAACATTGCAATGAGCTCGTGAACTAGAAAAGTTGAGTGGCAGTCGTGCTGGGATTTGAACTGCACCGTGATGTTGCAGTGTTGAAAAGTGTAGGATGTGCCTGAGTGTATAAATGGCAGACTACACAATGTTTGCAAGGGCCCATACCTTTGGGGTTTTGTGGGTTAGAAGGCTCATGGGGGTCTGCGCCATTCTTGAGTATGGGGGTCTCTTTCCTTTCAAAGGTTTGTTTGAGCGTTCTGGTCTTCTTGTATGAGAAGACAGGCTCATTACCCACTATCTGGTGGGTGTTGTGGTCCACTCTTATTATGTTCCAGTTTTTGCCAATGATATCCCTAATGGGTTGCATATCTCGGCTGATGGGGATGGAAACTCAGTTTCTGTTCTTGGAGTTCAGTAGTTCTGGTGGTCACCCGGGGTGAAGCCTTGAGTAAGGATGGGTGTCTGTCTGATCTGTGGGAGGCCACTTCTTGAAAGACATCCTCCACTAGCTGTTTGGGGTAATGTCGGCGGATGAACATTTTTGAAAGGAATTGGGTTTCCTTGAGGAAGGTATCATCGTCTGAGATGATCCTGAAGAGGCGGATGTACTGCCCTTTGAGCACATTCTTCTTCATAAAGAAGGGGTGGTTGGCCTGACTTGATACTCAGTTAATCATTGACCCCAGCACTGGCAGCCTTACCTCCAATGTGTACCAGAAGAACACTTACAGGAACAACTTCCTCGATTTCAAAAGTCAGTTATCAGTAAGTATTTCGGAGTGCAATGAGTTTTGATCAAAATTGCCTAATGCGGGACGTACATGCAGTTTTTAATAAAACTCATGCAGTTGATAACAATGATATCCAAATTTTGTTGTCCTAGGTTTTTTTGCAGTTATTGATTCATTGAAGCAGATAAAAAATGAAATGATATTGTTTTAAGACTGTTAGGACTGAATGGTATGGTAAAGTATTAAACATTTTAGCAAGATCCAAAAAAATAACACTCATATATATTGTAAAGCTGACTTTTGTCATACAATTTAAGTAAATTAATAAATGTTGACCTCCTTGTGGTGTATCCACGTTGAGTCATGTCCAGAGTATATGAGCTATTAACTGGGAACTTTAAAAGACGAATTAAGCATCTTTCAATAATTTGTCCAACAGTGATGTGTCACTTATTGGTGTATAATTTTGAATTTCTAGTTTGTTATCCTTCTTAAGGATAGGAGTAATAGATTATTTTTTCCAAGATTCTATAATGGTGACTTTGATTACAAAAACATTTGATATTAAATGTTTAGATAGGTGCTAAAACATTCCAAATATTAAAAATTAGTATTAATGGAAGATTATCAGGTCCAATACATGTTTTCTCACCTACTTTTTTGAGTGTTTTCAATAACAGTGTTTGGGATTGTTGGACATGGACCCATAATAGTTATATCAACATTGTTGACAGAAGTAATAGTCCTGAATGAGAGCCATTAATACTCCCAAAGTGATTATTAAAAGCTGCAGCAATCTCTCTGGGGTTAGAGAGTATTTCTCCTCGTGATAGAGACACTATTCTTTTATGTGATATAGATATAGATAGATATAGATTAGTTATAGATATATAAATAAATATAAATATAGCTATATATATATATATATATATATATATATATATATATATATATATATATATATATATATATACTGACTGTTTAGTATGGGAGACTGAATTAATATATTTATAATATAATTAATATTATGCTTGCCATTTGCGAATTTGGTCACATATTCTAAGCTTAAGTTTAAACACATTCGAAATGTTATTTTTTTATTTTATGAGTCTGAAATGTTCTGTACTGTTGAAAAAAAAAACAAAATAATATAATTTATCTAATTTAGTATTCCACCAATAAATTAATCTACTTTTTTCTATTACTACTCACTTCTAGAATAATAGTTTTGCCCTGTGATTCTAACAGAATGCTTTCCAATCTGAAGTATAACAATTTTTGATTCTTACTCTTCAAACTGATTAATCAGAGTCAGAGATTCCGTGATAATGTCATCGTTAAGTAAATTGTAATCAAACCTTTCCTTTCTTACTTGAAAGCATTTTTTGTTTATCAGTAAGTATTTCGGAGTGCAATGAGTTTTGATCAAAATTGCCTAATGCGGGACGTACATGCAGTTTTTAATAAAACTCATGCAGTTGATAACAATGATATCCAAATTTTGTTGTCCTAGTTGGTTCCTTAATAAGTTGGTTAAAGCTGTTAGATAAAATTATATCAATACATTACTGTACAAAATGTGAACCAGATGTTTGTTCTTGAAGTGTTTTTGCGAGGAAATCAAAGGAGAAAAGGCATCAACTTAGTTAAATGCACAGTGCAGAATGTCCCCTCTGGCCAGTCTGCTTCAAATCATGCCTCCACAACACATTCAAAAGAACAGCATACTGCTCCATCTATTTTATGCTTCAGCTCAGCTAAACCCACAGTGCAGAACATCCCCTCTGGCCACTCAGCTTCAAATCTTGTCTCCACAACACATTCAAAAGAATGGCAAACTGCACCATCTATTTTTATGTATGTCACCCTGTGGTAATTTTCTGAAATTTAATCTGTGTAGATAGAGCTGGAGCATATCACCAACCCTTCTGCTGCCTTCTTTCCTTGCTGCCCTACATTATTTGGCCATTTGTCTCACTTGTACCCTTCCAGCCATTCTATATAAATCCCCCCTTTTTCTTTCCCCCACTCTGCTTTTCCTTTTTCCATAATTTTACAATGTCCATCTCTGTTCCTAGCTAATATATAGGTATAACTAAAGATTGCCATTTACTGACCTTGCGTAGCTTTTGTGATGGTTTTTTTTTTTCCATTTTGGAAATCTCTGAGGTCGACTGCTTCTAACAGGAGCTTACAACAATCCTAGGCTTCCATACACACACAGTTCATGGATTTTACTTTTGATTTCCCTGTCATCATGCTTTCCAGCATTAAAAAAAAAACACTACAGATGTCTCGCTCCATCTTCTCAGACCCCTGCCATCTCCCCACAGCTTGTCAGTCATGGTGGTGTGCAACAGCTAGATTTTCTTGTTCTTGAAGTGTTTCTGTGAGGAAATCTAAGTAGAAAAAATTGTCCACTGTACTGCTCACACTGAATTACTTATTATTGTAATGCTTAAGTAACCGAATCGATAGATAGTTTCAGTTGTAATTGTTTCATCTGCTGAACTATACAGGTCTTAGTGCCTCCATGTGATTGTTCTAAAAGTTGCAACTCACTATTAGGGTCTAGCAGTTTTTAGAATGTCTAATAGCTTTCTGTTTTAGTACTGAACAGTATGGAAATAGAAATGAAAAGGCTGCACTGCTAATCGACAGTAGTAGGCTTGAGCAACTTAATTTCTTGGTGCCTTGTATGTTGTTTCGCAGTACTAACAGCTGCAGCATCTTATAGCTATCTAGTACTGCTAGTCGCTGTCCTGATTATATAGTGAAATAATTATTTTTGGCTCTGTATACTGCATATACGCAGCTCTCTAGTTCTGCTGGTTGCTGGCTGACTGTGAAGTCAAAATAATTTTATTTCTTTAGTTGCACATACTGCAGGTACACAGCTGTCTGGTCCTGCAGGTTGCTGCATTCATTATTTTCGGGTTCCTATTAGATGACCAAAGATGCATTCTTTTAAATGGTCTTGGTCGAACTTAAAAAGACGAAATGGCAAAATGACGAAGAGGCATGTAAGCGAATTCTTTCCCTGGGAAAGAAATCACTTGGCCGCGTCCGTTACTTTGCTGTTTTCGTCACTGTAGTGCGATCTCGGAGTTGGTATATTTAAGTAGGGGGTATGGGGGGGAAAGCCTCCCCAGTTTATGTTATGTTTTAAGTGTTTTTTTTTTGGAACAGCAATTTTTTTCCCTTGGAAAAAAAAATCGCTGTTCTAAGCATTCGAGTTTGTAAGCTTTCGCTTACATGGGGTCGATAAATCATTGTTCGCTTTTCTAAGCATTCAATGATTTAATATAGACCCTTATTTTCAAACTGCTAGTGTACTACATGTATTTTTATACAATGCTCCCTACTGCTCTTTTTTTCTAATTGTAGTTGAATTGTGCACAGAGTATTCCTGCAGTCTTATCCTGTAAGCACTACCTGTAGCTTGCATGGTAGTTATTGTATGTTAACGTTTGATGTACAATTCCATTTACAGCAATGTGTAATGTTGTGTAACTCACTTTCAGCTTGTCTATTCTTTTCCTCCTTCTAACCTACTATTTCTGCTTCTCTCTCTGCTGTTCTCTGTAATACAAAAGCTCTCCTACTCTGTACTCACTCTCTTACCCCATCCTCAACTCTCTCCAGTTCCTATTCATCCCCCTTATTTTCATACTACTTTGTTGGCTTTCCTGTCCTAACATGCTCTCATTCTTCCCTTTTTAGGCATCAACTTCGCTAAACCCACAGTGCGGAATGTCCCCTCTGGCCAGTCTGCTTCAAATATTCCCTCCACAACACATTCAAAAGAACAGCAAACTGCTCCATCTATTTTATGTATGTCACCCTGTGCTAATTTTCTGAAAATCTGTGTAGATAGAGCTGAAGCACGTCAGCAACACTCCTGCTGCCCTTTTTCCTCATCGCCCTACATCATTTGGCCATTTGTCTCACTTGTACCCTTCTAACCATTCTAGATAAACTCCCCCCACCTTTTTCTTTCACTCCACCCTGCTTTTCCTTTTTCCATAATTTTACACTGTTCATGTCTATTCCTAGCTAATATATACATATAACTAAAGCTTACCATTTACTGACCTTGTGTAGCTTTTCTGATTGTTTTTTTTTTTTTTTTTTGGAAATTTCTGAGGTCAGCTCTGCCCTACTCTATTCACCCTTGCTTCACTCAGGCTCACTCCACTCCCCTAACCTACCCTCAGTTCCCACCCACTCCCTCCACTCATACATTTATTATTTATTATTTATTTATTTAACATTTATTTAACATTTGTTCACCAGGATTGTCCGACTGGACACCAGGTGTCCCTTTTCAGTGGAGTCCTGGGGAGAAAAGCTCCACAAAGTTACAGAGTAATTTAGTAAGAAATAGTTAACAAAGTATAACAATGTTTATCAATAGTTTAAAATTTTCACAATGGTTTAAAAACTTGATAAGTTGTTTAGAGGAAAATTGATCTCAAACATTATAGGTGAGCATAAGTACATTATATATACAATCAACTTCATAGAAATAAGACTATACTAGACATTTACACTATGTTGAATCTGCATGAAGTACATAGGTTCATAGGTTCATAGGTTGGTACTAGGCTATCAGCTCTAGGGCTTATACAAGCCTAGCCATAACAATTCCTTGGCTATTTCTTCCCACACTGTTTACTTCCCTGGACCCCTGTCTAGCAGGGTGACTGACGTGATCCCCGGGGTGAATTTCCTTTCTCTCATCCAATCATCAAGGTTCCTTTTGAAGAGGGCAAAAGAGGCGTTCTGCTTGACATGTATGGGCAGTGTGTTCCAGAGTCTGGGGAGTCTCTGGGTCAGGAACCTATCCCTCCAGCATGTTTTGTTTATTGTGATGACAATATTTAGATCCCTGGAGCATGTGGCTCTGAGGGATTGGGATTTCTTTAAGTGTAGCATGTCCAACAGCTCTGGGTTTGACATGACCTTGTATGTTAAGCAGAGATTGCCTCGTAGTAGACAATATGCAACAGAGTATAGCTGGAGTTTTTTAAGGCAGTCAGCATAGGGCATCTGCTTTATAGGTTCATAGGTTCATAGGTTCATACTAGGCTATCTGCCCTAGGGCATTTATAAGCCTAGCCAGAATGTGTTTGGCTTTCGCCACCCATTTTAAATTTATTTTGCTATGCCCTTTTTCGAGGTTAGTATACTGTGCCTCTGTCTAACAGTGACACAGAAGTGATACCCGGGGTAAACCTACGATCTCCCATCCACTCATCAAGTTTCCTCTTGAAGAGAGTCAATGAGGGACTCTGCCTAACCTGGACTGGGATTTTATTCCAGAGTGAAGGGAGCCTCTGGGTTATGAATCTGTCCCTCCAGCATGTCCTATTTATTTCAGTGCTGAGGTTCAAGTCTCTCGAGCGCATAGCTCGATGGGATTTGGATTTTTTGAGGTGCAGCATGTCCATTAATTCGGGGTTGGACATGGCTTTATACATCAGGCACAGATCGCCTCTGAACAGGCGGTATGCCACTGAGTAGAGCTGGATTTTCTTTAACCGGGCAGCATATGGCATCTGTTTGAGCCCTTTGATCCTCTTGGTGAGGTACTTTTGGGGTCTTTCCAGTTGCTGCAGGTGTCTGGTAAGGTACATCCTAAAAGGGGCATTGTACTCAATTATGGGCCTGATGAGGGATGAGTAAAGAGGCACGATGACCTCCCCTGATCTACATGTGAATCCCTTCATGATTAGGTGGGCTATATAAAATGCTTTTCTAACCACTTTGGCCACGTGGTTGTCAAATGAGAGATTGCTATCAACTTGGGTCCCCAGGTCCCTAATTACTTCTTCTGTACTTAATGGATTACCACCTATGTGGTAATTTGTGAGCACTTTGTTTTGCCAAAGGGGATGACTATACACTTTTTGGCATCTAGCTTGAGGCCATGGCTCTGGCACCAGTTGTCTGTTTCTATGAGGCCCTTTTGGAGGATGCTTGTGTCAGCTGGAGAGTCGATTATGGTGCCCAGTTTGCAGTCATCTGCGAACTTGGTCAGCCACAGTCCTTCCGTGTTGGCCTGTACCTCCGAGAAATATATACCGAACACGAGAGGTCCCAGGACTGAGCCTTGTGGGACACCACTTGTAACTGGTTTGGAGTCTGACATGGCTCCAGCAATTCTAACCATGTGGGTTCTGTCCTTGAGCCAGTCTGCAATCCATCTAGTGACATAGGGGTTTATATTTAAGCTGGTGAGCTTATCTATAATGCCCGAGTGGGGTATTGTATCAAAGGCTTTTGCGAGGTCCAGGTAGGCTGTGTGGACCACCTTTCCCTCGTCAATGGCTTTGGTGACTGTTTCAAAGAAATCAACCAGGTTTAAGAGGCAGGATCTGCCCTTAACAAAGCCTAACTGGGTAGGACCCAGTGTCTGTATGTCCCCAATATATTTATTTATGAGGTCCATGATGATCCTTTCCATAGCTTTGCAGACCAAGCTAGTCAGGCTTATGGGGCAATAGTTTCCAGGATCCGTTGAGGCACCACCTTTATGGAGAGGGACCACTGTTGCTGTACGCCACTCTTTGGGCACATATCTTGTAGTAAGGCTGAGATTGAACAGTAGTTTTATGTTTGGATTTAGCTCTTCTTGGAGTTCATGTAGGACGCAGCCCGGGACACCGTCTGGTCCCATTGATGCTGTGCTTTTTGCTTTGGAGAGGGCGGCTCTTACCTGAGCATCTGAGATGTCAAGGAGGCAGCACTCTGCTGGGATAGATATTTGCCCTTTTGGTGGGGAGGGGGGGAGAAGTTTGCACTGAACCTGTCAGCTAGGATGTTGGCAATGTCTGTGGGTTCAGTGTATTTTTTGTCATTTTGGACTAATTCTGAGCATATCTGGGAATTACCACCCAGGTTCCTAACATAACTAAAGAAAGCCTTGTGATTATCCTTAGTGTCCTGTGCAATTTTTCTCTCGAAGCTGGCCTTAGACAATTTTATGAGTGCCCCTAGTTTTTTGCTAATACTGATCAGTGATGCTTTCCCTTTTTGGGATTTTGCTCTATCATTTAGTAGCTTCCTCCTTCTATTGTATAGTTTGTTTATGGCTGGGTTCCACCAGACAGGACGTCTGCCTTTGGTGGATTGGGTCTTGGTTTTATTTGGGATCGCATGATCCATGCATTCCTGAAGGTGTTCATAGAATGCGTTTATAAAGGATTCTGCAGTCTGGGCCATATTTTCCACAGGCCCGGGGGCTTTGAAGGATTCCACCTCAGTTTTGAAGAGTGTGAAATTTGCTTTAGAGAAGTTTTTCACTGTGGTTTTCTGGGCAGGGGGTGGGGTCGGGATGTGAATATCCAGTGAGATTAGTTTATGGTCTGATCTTACCAGTGAGGGATACACTTCTGGTCTGGAGCATAGAGTCCCCATGTTGGTGATGATCAGGTCCAGTATGTTTTCCCCTCTTGTGGGAGTGGTAACAAGTTGTTCCATAGCATTTGAGTTTATAAATTCTAGGAATCGTTGGGCTAGGGTGTTGGAGCTAGAGTAATGCTCCCAGTCTATGTTTGGGTAGTTGAAGTCGCCCAATATAATGGTGTTTGGAGAGACCTTCATATTTTCCAGTGTTCTCAGGAAGGCCGAGTGGGGTTCCTGGGTTTGGGAGGGTGGTCTGTAGCAGGCTATAAACTGGAAGGCAGTTTTACCCACTGTTAGTTGCACATGGATAGTCTCTGATGCTCTGTGCTTTGCCACCAACCTGGAGGTGTGGGTATCTTTGATGAATATCGATACTCCCCCTCCTTTTGTGGTTTGGTCCAAGTTTTGGGGCTGAAAAGCATGGTATGAGGTATAACCTGGTAGTGCTGGGGTGCTCTCGGAAGCCCTGAACCAGGTTTCTGTTACTGCACAGATATCAATGTTCTCCATGCTAAGGAGAGTTTCGAGTGCATGCATCTTGAGGTTTAGACTTCTGGCGTTGAGTAGCATTACTCTTAGTTTCTTATCTCTTGTGATACCTATGGAGGTGGGTTTGTCTTTTGAGCCTTGCCTAAAAAAGGCACTATGGGGGTAGCAAGAGCCTTTGCCAATATCCGAAAGCCCAGGGGTGACAGATGCAAGCCATCCCTAGCGAAGCATCGTGGCTTGTCGAGCATATCATCCCAAGCTGACAGGCATTGGATCCCCTTTGAATGACACCAGTACTTAAGCCAATTGTTGAAATTATCTTGTCTTCATATTGTGGCATCATTCTTGGTGAGGGTAAGATGCTACTCAAGGTCAGGGTCATACCGGCCTGGGCTACATGCTCAGAGAGCTCCTTTATGTCTCTTTTCATGTAGTCCAGGGAGGTACTTCTCAGGTCATTCACACCAGCATGGACAATGACTGAGTCATATTTGTACTTGCCTTGGAGTGACCTGAGTGCTTGTGTTATGTGGCGGATCCTAGCGCCCGACAGGCTGCTCACCGTGACCCTCTCCTTGATCAGCCTGGTGAGCGGGACGTCAGTGTGCCTGATGATAGAGTCACCTATTACAAGTGTATTAGGTGTGTTGTTTAGTTTTAAGGGCTGTGACTGTTCGGCACACTGGCTTTGTGAGATATGTGTTGCACGTGTTTTGTTTTGGGGTAGCGGTTGCTTGGGTGTCTGCTTTGGAGGTCTCTGCTGCTTAGGCAGATCTTTATTTAGAGCCTCCGAGTATGTTTTGTGTGATTTTGTGTTTTGTTTGCTGTCATGGCAGGTCTATGTGAGACTGGAATTGTAGTAAGTGTGGTTTCCTTCTCTTCCTGACTGGTTATGCCAGTACTGAGTTGAGAGAGCTTAGCCTCCCGTTTGGCTATATGGTTGCATCTCTCACATGTGTTGGAATTTGTTGGGAGGAGGAGAGGGTTGTCTGTGTACATGAGGCAGTTGTAACATTGCCTCAAGATTCCCAGATTCACCAGCTGGACCAGAGAGGAGATTGACAACTGACCTTTGGACATGCTAGAATAATATTGGAAATTCCTTAATTGAAAACAAGGGCCGGTGGGGAGTGAGGGTGTAGTGCTTTTAATTTTTAGTGCTGACTTATATAACTGCTTTAGTGAGCAAGTGCCAGGTAACTTAAGTGCAATGTGTTACAGGTAACTTTAATGCAAAAATGACAAACAGTAACTTTCTTTCAAGTGAAACAAGGAAATAAGTACAGTAAACAATGCACATATCACTAGTGATCCACAGAAGCGCTGAGAAGCCGCGTATTAGGTGGAATTAGCGTTCCAGGGAAATAACAAGCAAACAAACAACAAGCATATAAACAAAGCTAGATTCAGCAGGCCTGGATCTAGTCTATGCTACAGCAAACAAGGTGTACCAATTTCAGTAAGATACAGTTCAAATATAAACCTTTAACCAGAAATTCCCAGCTCAGGAGGGCAGAGTCCAGCCTCTTCTCCCACAAGAGTGCAGACCATGAACCTTCTTAATGTAAAATAACTGGCCTGAAGCCCAAGTGCTTAAACCAGATCTAATACACTTTAAGAATAACAGACACTGGGCTCTCAATCAGCAGTTCCCAACTTAGAAGGATGAAAGCTACCTGTCCTGCCACCACAGTGCATGCCACAAACCTTCCTAATGTAAAACAACTGGTCTGAAGCCCAAGTGCTTAATTCAAAAGGCTTAGAATGATAGCTACACTTTAATCAAGTTACTACCAAGCAGTAATAAATACAATTGAATACTTTAGAGAATGCCTGGATTAGTGCTCAAGTTACACAAACAAAGCTAGATCCAGCAGGCCCGAATCCAGTCTATGCCACAGCAAACAAGGCGCACCAACTTCAGTAAGAAGCAGTTCAGATATGCATGCACTATAAGCCTTTAACCAGAAATTCCCAGCTCAGAATGGCAGAGTCCAGCCTCTCCTCCCACAAGAGTGTAGACCACGAACCCTCTTAATGTAAAATAACTGGCCTAAAAGCCCAAGTGCTTAAACCAGAATTAATACACTTTTAGAATAACAGACACTGAGCCCTCAATCAGCAGTTCCCAACCTAGAAGGATGTAAGCTACCTGTTCTGCCACTACAGTGCAGACCACAAACCCTCTCAGTGCAAAACAACTGATCCGAAGCCCAAGTGTTTAACCAAAAGGCTTAGAATGAGTTACACCAAGCAGTAATAAATACAATTGAGTACTTTTAAGATGATGCAAAAGTAAAATAAAGTAGGTAGAAACACAAGTACAGTAAAAGCAGATTAATTTTTTTTTTTCTGAACAAGTACTGAGATCAAAGAAACAGATTTGAGTGCTGAAACTAGAAAACTGGCTAGTTATAAGAAAAAAAAACTAAGCTAGAAGGATTCCCTCCAACACAGAATGGCTTGGGGGCTCAGAAGCCGACAAATAGTCTATACCACTTAACAGGAAAGGCAGGAAACAAGCTTAATTTTTTTTTCTGTTTCCCAGATGCTCTCTTTGTACACAGTAGGAGTGCCTGAAATCAGAATATGATCTCACTGCACTCAGTTGAGTGAGCAAATGAGATGGGCCCAGAAGGAGTATCCAAACACAAATTTACAAGAGGGGCGGGCAGTTTCAAGGCCACTAAGATTAACACCAAAACAAAAACAGGGAGGGTAGGTGGGACTAACTGAAGAGCAGAGTCAAAACTTCCAGTTCAGTTAATATTCCTGCAACACAGTTAAAATCAATTTAAATATTGTATTTTTTGAAAAAAAAAGTGCAGATAAAGGTACTTAAATTCTCTTATACGTCCAGTTGAATACAGCTAGTTCTTAGCCAGCCAAAGCTGAGGTTTTTAAGCAGAAAATATTTCACACTGTACCACTTAAATAGGCAAGGACAGGAAATCAAATAATGTGGCTACCCCACACCTGTAATTACTAGCAAATAACAAAATTCAGCAAACACTGACTAACTTCCAGTTCAGTTAATATTCCTGCAACACAGTTAAAATCAATTTAAATACTGTATTTTTTGAAAAAAAAGTGCAGATAAAGGTACTTAAATTCTCTTATACGTCCAGTTGAATACAGCAAGTTCTTAGCCGGCCAAAGCTGAGGTTTTTAAGCAGAAAATATTTCATACTGTACCACTTAAATAGGCAAGGACAGGAAATCAAAGAATGTGGCTACCCCACACCTGTAATTACTAGCAAATAACAAAATTTAGCAAACACTGACTAACTTCCAGTTCAGTTAATATTCCTGCAACACAGTTAAAATCAATTTAAATACTGTATTTTTTGAAAAAAGTGCAGATAAAGGTACTTAAATTCTCTTATACGTCCAGTTGAATACAGCAAGTTCTTAGCCGGCCAAAGCTGGTGTTTTTAAGCAGAAAATATTTCACACTGTACCACTTAAATAGGCAAGGGCAGGAAATCAAAGAATGTGGCTACCCCCACACCTGTAATTACTAGCAAATAACAAAATTCAGCAAACACTGACTAACTTCCAGTTCAGTTAATATTCCTGCAACACAGTTAAAATCAATTTAAATACTGTATTTTTTGAAAAAAAAGACAGATAAAGGTACTTAAATTCTCTTATACGTCCAGTTGAATACAGCAAGTTCTTAGCCGGCCAAAGCTGAGGTTTTTAAGCAGAAAATATTTCACACTGTACCACTTAAATAGGCAAGGACAGGAAATCAAAGAATGTGGCTACCCCACACCTGTAATTACTAGCAAATAACAAAACTCAGCAAACACTGACTAACTTCCAGTTCAGTTAATATTCCTGCAACACAGTTAAAATCAATTTAAATACTGTATTTTTTGAAAAAAAAGTGCAGATAAAGGTACTTAAATTCTTATACGTCCAGTTGAATACAGCAAGTTCTTAGCCGGCCAAAGCTGGTGTTTTTAAGCAGAAAATATTTCACACTGTACCACTTAAATAGGCAAGGACAGGAAATCAAAGAATGTGGCTACCCCACACCTGTAATTACTAGCAAATAACAAAATTCAGCAAACACTGACTAACTTCCAGTTCAGTTAATATTCCTGCAACACAGTTAAAATCAATTTAAATACTGTATTTTTTGAAAAAAAAAGACAGATAAAGGTACTTAAATTCTCTTATACGTCCAGTTGAATACAGCAAGTTCTTAGCCAGCCAAAGCTGAGGATTTTAAGCAGAAAATATTTCACACTGTACCACTTAAATAGGCAAGGACAGGAAATCAAAGAATGTGGCTACCCCCACACCTGTAATTACTAGCAAATAACAAAATTCAGCAAACACTGACTAACTTCCAGTTCAGTTAATATTCCTGCAACACAGTTAAAATCAATTTAAATACTGTATTTTTTGAAAAAAGTGCAGATAAAGGTACTTAAATTCTCTTATACGTCCAGTTGAATACAGCAAGTTCTTAGCCCAAAGCGGAGGTTTTAAGCAGAAAATATTTCACACTGTACCACTTAAATAGGCAAGGACAGGAAATCAAAGAATGTGGCTACCCCCACACCTGTAATTACTAGCAAATAACAAAATTCAGCAAACACTGACTAACTTCCAGTTCAGTTAATATTCCTGCAACACAGTTAAAATCAATTTAAATACTGTATTTTTGAAAAAAAAAGTGCAGATAAAGGTACTTAAATTCTTATACGTCCAGTTGAATACAGCAAGTTCTTAGCCGGCCAAAGCTGGTGTTTATAAGCAGAAAATATTTCACACTGTACCACTTAAATAGGCAAGGACAGGAAATCAAAGAATGTGGCTACCCCCACACCTGTAATTACTAGCAAATAACAAAATTCAGCAAACACTGACTAACTTCCAGTTCAGTTAATATTCCTGCAACACAGTTAAAATCAATTTAAATGCTGTATTTTTTGAAAAAAAAAGTGCAGATAAAGGTACTTAAATTCTCTTATATGT
This sequence comes from Protopterus annectens, assembly GCF_019279795.1. Taxonomy (NCBI): domain Eukaryota; kingdom Metazoa; phylum Chordata; order Ceratodontiformes; family Protopteridae; genus Protopterus; species Protopterus annectens. Next base: position 281,701,838 of record NC_056741.1, read on the forward strand.
CCAGTTGAATACAGCAGGTTCTTAGCCGGCCAAAGCTGAGGTTTTTAGGCCTGTGATTCTTTTAGTGAGGTATTTCTGAAGCCTTTCCAGTTGTTGCAGATGTCTTGAGAGGTACATACCAAATGGGGCATTGTATTCTATAATGGGTCTAATGAGGGATGAGTATAGTGGGACAATGACTTCCTTTTTTTTGGATGAAAAGCCCTTAGTGATGAGGTGTGCCACATAGAAGGATTTCCTGACTGTTGTGGCGATGTGGTTATTGAAGTTGAGACCACTGTCCACCTGTGTCCCTAAGTCTCTTATCACACTTTTGGTGTTTAGTGTACTGCCATCTATGTGATAATTCATGGGTACATGTTTTTTTCCCAAAGGGGATAACTATACATTTCTTGGCATTGAGCTTGAGCCCATGGCTTTGGCACCAAGCATCTGTTTCTGTAAGGCCCTTTTGTAGAGTATCCACATCATTTGGGGATTTAGTAATGGCTCTCAGTTTACAGTCATCTGCGAACATTGTTAGCCAGAGTCTCTTAGTGTTGGCCTGTAATTCAGAGAAGTAGATGTCAAACAAGAGAGGTCCCAGGACTGAACCCTGAGGTACTCCACTTGTCACTTGTCTGGAGCTGGATTTGGAGTCAGCTACTTTTACAGTGTGGGTTCTGTCAGTAAGCTAGTTAGCAACCCATCGAGTGACGTAGTGATTAATGCCCAGATTAGTAAGTTTATCTATGATTCCAGAGTGGGGATTGTGTCAAAGTCCTTGGTGAGGTCCAGATAGGCTGTGTGGACTGCCTTACCCTCGTCCACGACTCTGGAGACTGCTTTCAAGAAGTCAATAAGGTTCAGGAGACAAGATCATCCCTTCACGAACCCAAACTGGGTGGGGTCCAGTGTTTTAAGGTTGCCAATGTCTTTGTTTATAAGTTACATGATAATACATTCCATGGCCTTGCAGATCAGGCTCGTCAGACTGATGGGGCGGTAGTTCCCGGGATCCAAGGTGGATCCCTCCTTGTGGAGTGGGATAACTGTAGCTGTGCGCCACTCAGTGGGCATGAAGCCTGAGGTGAGGGTATGATTAAACATGACACTTAGGTGAGGTGCCAATTCATTTTGTAGTTCATGTAGTACATAGCCCGGGATGTCATCTGGTCCCAAGGATGCTGTATTCTTAGCTTTGGAGAGTGCGTTTTTTTACCTGTGTGGCCATTATTACCGGAATGTGGCAATCTTCCAGTACTGATATGGGCCATTTAGGGGGTGAGAGGGGAGTGAAGTTGGCACTGAATCGATCTGCCAGGATATTGGCAATATCCTTGGGATCAGTATATTTAATGCCATTCTGTTGTAGCTCAGAGTAGATCTGAGCATTGCCATTTAGATTCTTGACATAGTTATAGAATGCCTTGTGGTTGTCTTTGGAATCTTTGGCAATTTTATTTTCGTAACTAGCTTTGGAGGATTTTATGAGGGATCTCAGCTTCTTACTGAGGCTGGTAAGAGAGTTTTTTGCATCCTGGGATTTTCCTCTTTTCTGCAACAGTTTTTTCCTTTTGTTGTAAAGTTTGTTTATGGCAGGTGACCACCAGATTGGCTTCCTTTTTTTGGAGGAGAGCATCTTGCTTCTATTTGGGATGGCATGATTCATGCATGAGTGGATGTGCTCGTACAGTACCTTAGTGTAGGACTCAGCAGTCGAACTTTCAGTTCCCATCTGAATGGGTCTCATGAAGTTTGTAACTTCTGACTTGAGTAGCATGAAGTTAGCCTTGGAGAAGTTTTTTATGGAGGTTTCCTTACGGGGGGCTGGGTGGGGGTGGGATGTGGATGTTAAGGATGATTAGCTTATGGTCTGACCTGACCAATGAGGGGTTGACCATAGGTGTGGAGCATAGGTGTGGAGCATTGAGTTCCCATGTTGGTAATGACCAGGTCTAGGATATTGGAGCCCCTGGTGGGACTATGGATTAGTTGATCCAGGGCATTGGAATTTATGAATTCCAAGAACCGTTGGGCAAAGGTTTTGGTACACGAGTAGATTTCCCAGTTATTGGCAGGGTATTTGAAATCACCCAGCATTAGGGTGTTTGGTTGTATATTAATATTTTCCAGTATGTTTAGAAAGGTGTAGTGAGAATCTTGAGGCATGGTGGGGGATCTGTAGCAAGCTACAATTTGGATTGCAGTCTTACCTAGTGTTAGTTGCACCTGGAGAATTTCAGACTCATTGTGTTGGGCAACTAACCTGGTGGTGTGAATATCCTTGGTGAATATGAACACTCCTCCACCTTTAGTGTTTTGATCCTGGCTTGGTGGCCGAAAAGTGTGGTAAGAGTTGTAGCCTGGTATTGCAGGGGTGCTCTCTGGAGCCTTGAACCATGTCTCAGTTATTGCACAGATATCGATGTTCTCCATTTTTAGGAGTGCCTTGAGAGAGTGCATTTTGAGGTTTAGACTTCTAGCATTGAGTTGCATTACCTTCAGATTTTGCATGCTTGTACCTGTTATGGTGGTGGTTTTTATCTATGAACATTGCCTAAAAAAGGCACTATAGGGGTGGCAAGAACCTTAGCCAGTAACCTGAATCCCAGGGGCGACAGGTGCAGACCATATCTGGCAAAGCATCATGGTCTGTCAATCATGTCGTCCCAGGCAGACAGATACTGGATCCCCTTTGAATGACACCAGAAGCTTAGCTAATTGTTGAAGTCAATCATTTTGTTCTTATATCGTGGTATCATTCTGGGCGAAGGCAGGATGCTACTCAGGGCTAGGGTCATAACTGCCTGGGCCACATGATCTGAGAGCTCTTCCATGTCTCTTTTCATGTAGTCCAGGGAGGTACATCTCAAGTCATTCACTCCAACATGGGCAATGACAGAATCATATTTGTACTTGTTGTGGAGTGACTTGAGTGAATGAGTTATGTGGCAGATCCTGGCACCAGACAGGCAGCTCACTGTAATTTTCTTCTTGTTCAGCCTGGTACATAGGTACATAGGTTAGTGTACATAGGTTGGTACTAGGCTAACTGCCCTTGCAAGCCATTTTAAGCCTAGCCAATTATCCCTTGTGAGACTCAAACCCTTTACCTTGCATTTATAAGGCAAACACCTTAACCATTAGGCCACCCTCCCTAGAGTATAAGACAGTGGAGATGTGTTACAAGTTGGTGGATATGGGTAATGGGCTGGAAGAGGTGGGTTCTGGGAGGGTCATTGCAGTTACATAGATGGTTTTCATAAAGGTGTGATTTAAGGATTTTTTTGAATGTGGTCATGTGGTTTTGTAGCCTGAGATGTGGGGGTAGGGTGTTCCATATATTTGCAACTTCGTAAGGGATTTACGAAGAGATTCTCATGCACTGTTTCTACATGGAATGACTTCTACTAGGGCTTTGTTACTGGTTTGTAGTTCCCTATTGGTACTAAGAAAGTTTAGTAGGCCTGTTAGGGCAGGGGTTTTGTCAGGGTGGTACAGTATTTGATGGGCTAAGTTGAGTTGGTGGTAGTGAAGTCAGTTTGGAAATTCTAACCAGTGTAGCATATGCAGGGATTGGCAGTGGTGAGAGTGTGATTTAGCATTGGTTACAAACCTAGCTATTTAGTTGTAATATGTTGAAAGTTTGTTAAGGTTGTTTTTTTTTTAGATTTGTTAATACTGGGGACACATAGAGTAGGGTTGTTAGGAGATGAGTTCTGGCTATGATATTTCTGGATTCAGAGGTTAGAAATGCATTGCAATGATAGAGGCAGCCTAGCTTTTTATGGACATTAGAGATGGTTAGAGATATGTGCTTATTGTATTTAAGTTGGTGGTCAATTGTAAGTCCTAGTAGTTTGGCCTCAGGGACAGGAGTTATAAGGGTCTTATTGGCTGAGAGAATGGAGAAGGTGGGTTCAATAGTCTTTGTTGGGTTGAATAGCATTAGTTGTGTTTTTGGGGGTTTAGTATTAGCTGCAAGTTGTTTAGCCAGTTTTCTATTTCTGAGATGGTTTCTTGGGCTTGGTATTGTAGCAGTTGGATAGTGGGTGCACTGCAGATGAGGGTAGTGTCATCTGCATATTGGATAATGTTGGTTTTTCATATATTTCAAACAAGCCAATCTCCCCCAATCTCAATTATCCAATCACAACCCAGATATCTCCCCACTCCTCTTAACAAAAAAAAACTACCCCACCCACTACAATCCAACCCATTAATTACAAATAGTTATCAGGAGCTCTGCTTACACACCACTGCTTAAATTACCCTACAATTTATTAATGAAACACTCCTTCCTGCCATAATTCCATCAAAACTTTTTCCAAACTACAAATATACTACACACACCCCTTTTCAACTACTGTAAAAAATCTTGCATAGAACAATATGTTAGCCTTATACTGCACAGTTATCCTGACTCTTACTTTTGTAGCTCAGCTAACCATCTACCATGTTGATCTCAACATTATATCACATTCACATTCTCCTCCATTTCCCAATCCTTCTCTATGAAAACCCTCCAAATTCACTATATCCCAACAATTTTTAATTGCTCACACATCAATCTAGCCTCATTTAAATTACTTCCTCAACTATCTTACACACATATATCCTTTCAGTATAACACATTTATATCTAACTACCTAAAAGTTATATTCCACACAACATCCCAACTTATCCTTAGTAGAGACATATACCCAAACCCAGCACTGTAAGCAATCGTAATATTCCCACCACCCTACAACAGAATATACTAAACCTTCCCAGAAAAGGAACTGACTTGCTTATAATAAATCTAAATATAAGAAGAATCCCGAATAAAATACAAGAACTACATGCCATCCTTTCATTATACTCTCCGGATATAGTTCTTATCACTGAGACCCGGTTTAAACCAGAAATCACTGATGACGAAATAGTTCCCCTAGGGTACAACATATACACGCAAGATAAATAATCCAAAAGAGGTGGAGACACTATTCAAAACTTCAAATCATTGACCACAACCGTCCAACTTTCAATAATGCAAAGATATTGCTCACCAGAATAAAAATCAACTCAAAGAAAAACTTAAATATAATTGGATCCTATATCCCCCCCCGAAGTAATAATATCAATGCACTAGAATCCATCCTACAATGGTTAGCAAAAACACTCTCCCAGGAGACTAACATACTGGGTGATTTTTAATATCAGTTGGTCCTCCTGTAACCCATTGCTCCCTACTGGCCATACTAATCTCTACAAGTTCATTCAATAATCCAAACTACAACAAAGCATCACAAAAGGAGTCTATCCTTGACTGGATCCTTACTAACTGACCTGTGCTATCATATCACTCTGGTAGCCTCCGAAACTTTCTTAGTGACCACCTCCCAACATTTGTTCTCTGACATCATGTAAATCCAATAAAAACGTCCTCTTTCCAACAAATTTGATATACAAAAGACTTCAAATCTCAAGACTTTCTGTCTACTCTTAAACTTGGTAATTGTAATCCACTGAAATTCCTTCCCCAGGACAGTGCAGTTGAATATTTCAACACCGCCTTCCTAAACATCCTAAATAACAAGGCCTCCCACTAGAACAGTAAGAATAAAGTTCAACTATGCCCTTTGGCTTACCAAAGAAACAAGATCACTTCTGATAGAAAGAGATAAAGCTTGGGAATCTTAGGTCCATTATAAAACTGCAACAAATAAACAGAAATATCTTGAACTAAGTAATACATCCAAAAAGTAAATAAGACTTGACAAAAAACACTATACTGCTATATAATCTAAGCACCAAAAGAACCCACAACAATTCTGGTCTGCTATTAACAAAATTCTGCAACCAGGCCATACTTGCATAACCTCCACATCCACCAGTAACTCCACTGACAATATTGCCACCCAGTTTAACAAATATTTCCCCAAATCCATAACTGCTCAACAACACTGTGGTACTGCCAGCTCAGCTATCTGGAATTTTGTAAATAATTCTATGTCATTTGTGAATATTGATATGATTTATACAGAACTGTATGTTATGTACTGAGCTTCAAGAATGTAACCACAGCACACCATGCTGGAAGATAGAAGATTAACTTACAAAACTTCAAGAAAATAAGTTGAAATTAAGTGCTTTACAACGTGCTATAAAAGTTAGTTTCAATGCAACAAGCAGACACAATGCCTACAGCTAGAAATTTTTGTATTGTCTTGAAACAGAAATAATTACTAGGTTTCAAATGTAAAAGCATGTTATTGTTTTACGACTTCCAAGTTCTGCAAACTTCTGAGAGATATGTGCTTTTTCGCACAGAGTTGTTAAAATTCTATTAGTTTCTGTTTTAGCCTGGGAACTGAAGTCAGGTGACAATAAGTGATGTCATCCAGGCTAACCCAGCAGTAATGTTTGATATTAATTTAGGAACTCTCTCAGAGAGTGAGCATTTTGCATCTTGTCTTGGTCCTAGAAACATCTTCTCAGAACTTCTGCTGCATGCTGTCTGTAAGTAAGACTTAGGGCATAGTATCTCTCTTAGATATAGATAGGAATATAGTAAAGATTAGTTTAGATGTTTTCTGTATTTATTTGAGACTGTCCTGCAATGTTGTTTTAAAATATTTATTGTGATTTGTTATTGAGTATTGTCTTGTACTTTAATTATTTATTATTAAATATAGTTAAAGCTATCTTTGTGGCTGATATTTGTGAGACATATTTAAGCTCTTACAGTGTTTGCATATGTATTTGGTGACACTGTACAGGCCACTCCTAAACAGCCTTGCAATTCTTGGTCAAAATTACCATTTGGATTAATAATAACAGTACACAGTAGGACTGGTCACCCTTTGTAAGGGCCTTGTAGTAGCTGATAAGTAAGGGTGGCTGGTAACAGCTGGTACTTCCTTATAGGCTGGGCAGAAGGGGACATAGCTAGTAAACCTGTGCCAGCCTTCCCCATGCATGTGTGTGTTTGTATATCAATCAAATCTCAAAGTGTGTGCATGCCAGCTACTTGGGCAGGGACACGAAGCACTGGTTGGACAGAGAGGGTGCTGGAGGTCTTAGCTTGGCCACTCAGCTGAGATATTAACCCTATAGCTATGCCAGTGGGGATTCTTATTGGGGACGAGAGAAAGAGGGAGAAACCAGACCCAGAGTGACTGTGATCTCTGTGTGTTCTTAAGTAAAATTGTACTTTACTGTGTGTGTACTTGTAATCCTCCCATTGTGTATGTCCCTCACTGGTGCCAGTGGTGAGGATTGAGGTTCCTTGATTACTGGGCCAGTGCAGGGGCATCACAACCACCACCAAATCTCTCTTCCTTGGCTCATAAAAATGACTACTTTTTCCTACAACCAGTCCCAACAAGTGCTATATATAAATATCTTAATAAACTTAAACTAACAACCCTTGCAGCAGACAAATTAAATGCTGAATAACTCAAACTTGCAGCCAAAGCCATATCATACCCAGTCTCTTTACTAATCAAGTGCTCTATCTCTGAACAGGATATCCCTGCTCTCTGGAAAATATCACACATAATACCATTACACAAAGGCGGAAACTCAACTGAACTATCAAATTACCAGCCCATTGCTATCCTATCACCTTTATCAAAAATTCTCAAAAAGTGCATATATACTTAAATCCTAATCCATCTCTTATCCAAGATTCTAGATAATACCCAGAATGGATTCTGCCCTAATCACAGCACTACCACAGCCCTTATTAGTTTCACTAACACTATTAATCAACACCGAAATGAAGGAAACCTTGTATCGTCTATCTTTCTAGACCTCTCTAAAGCTTTTGATACTGTCGCTTATAATAAACTCCTAACTGTACTATCTGAACACAGTCTAGGCTGCTCCTCTCTTGCATGGTTCCAGGACTTCTTTCTAGATCAGGGCCAAGCTGTAAAATGGCAAAATAACCTATTTCCTCATCTACCTGTTACTTTAGGTGTTCTGCAAGGGTCTATCCTTGGTCCACTTCTCTTCAATTTATTCACCAATAACTTTCATACTGCCACCCTGCAGTGGTCCAATATGCAGATGATTCAACCCTACTCTGTTCTACCCCAACCCTCCAAGAACTTCACAAAACAACACAAAAATAATTTATTTCAGTCAAAACCTGGTTATCAGATGCACAACTCATACTCAACTCAAACAAAACTAATGCTGATGTAATTTCATTCCACAAAAAACACAGATCAGATCCCTTCATTCAAAATAACTTCAAGTAACAAAGCCCCTATTACACCAGTACCCCAAACCAAACCTAGGTGTTATAATCGATCAAAACATGAAGTTTGACCTACATATTGTTCAAACAATAAAAACAGTTCACAAAAACTTGGAACTATGTGCAGATGCAGAAAATACCTTTCCAATAATACTGAAACCATTATTGCTAGAACCCACCTAGTCTCCACACTTCTCTATGTGTCCTCTTATTCATTAATCTCAACAAATCTGACTTAGCCACAATAAATACCTATTATAATAAAATAGCATAGTCTGCTACTGATTCAGCCTTTACGTCTCATCACTGCCAGGCCCTTAAGCAACAATCTTGGCTAGAACTACTCAACCTGTTCATCCTCAACCAACTTACTATGGCCCATCACATATTTTACCAACCTGAAAAAAAAAAACAGCTTTACAAGGCCTATTAAATCAATACTCAAGTAAACATTTACTATGATCCAGTAATAAATCACTAACGGAGAGTACCAGAAGTAAAAAATAGTTCAGGTGATTCCCTATACTCCAACTACATTGCAAAAATCTAGAATGTCATGCCCCTTATCATTAGAACTACAGCCAACAAAGCCAAGTTCAAAACCCCTCTCAAATCCCATTTAGCTAGGTCATGGATATGCATCTCTTCTGACCTGGGCTAAACTACTTGCACAATATATGTCGACTTGTTTGCAATGCATCTGTCCTACACATACCTAGGATGTTATTCACATCAGGCTAATACTATCAGTTGTGTCTAATAATAGTGTCTTTTATCACTGTAAAAATAATGCTGAAAAACCAACTGTAAGACCTAAACTGGCAGCAAACAGGAAGCCTCGTCAGGAACGTAGCTGGAACAGCAAGACTATAAATATCAATTAGGTGCACCACAGAATCCACAGAATCCACCAACGTGAAGAATAACTTCTTTATTGCACAAAATCCACGAACAAATATACGAACAAATGAACTTCCAACACTAGTTTAGCGCTTTCATCTGACAAGCGCAGACTTCATCAGAACTAGTGATTACCACCTTGGCAAATATAGGGGCGCATGAAGCGCCCATAGCAACACCCTTGCTCTGTCTAAAATATTCGCCTTCAAATGTTAAATAGTTATAGTCCAAAACCAGACCCATCATGTCTAATATGAGAACAATTTTGTCCCAACTTAACTGTGAAAATGTTCTCAAACTATTTCCAAACCTTTCAAGTCCTTCTTCTTTAGGTATGCTAGAGAAAAGGTCACATACATCAATAGTCACCAAAGTAAGTTGATCTGACCATAATTCAGGTCTTAATTTTCCCAAAAAATCCCAGGAATCCTTAATTATAAATGGTATATTCTGGTAAATGAACCGAGAATAGTATATAAAACGGGTCCAAACATTAAAAGACTGCTAGAAAAAGTAAATCATAAGAAGATATTAAAGAAGCAAGGGAAAGTTTTCACCAGAAAATGTGGAAGGTGTAATCAATGTAGATATATTAATGAGAGTATTGAGGTCCAATTGGGTGATGTCAATCATACTGTGATTAGAAGTAGAGGTGGGAACTGTAATACTAAACATATAGTGTATTTGGCCCTATGTAAGACATGTTCAGTCTATTATATAGGCAAAACAGAAAGGCAGTTGAAGAAACGCATTTATGAACATTATTATAGAATACAGGTTAAAGATTGTAAAAATGCATTATATAGACATATCAAGGAACATGGGGAAAACCATATCTTCTTATTTTTTATCATAGATCAGGAGCAGGACATACTATATGGTGGCAATTGGAAAACAAGATTAGCCTGTAAGGAAAGTAAATGGCAAATGCTGACTGATTCTACTAGGAGTCCAGGTATAAATGAATATATTAGTATAAAACCGTTTTTGGTTATGGACTCCTAATTTTTATCTAGTCTTTTAATAGGTTTAGTATTTAAAATAAAACAATTTTTTATATAATTGTTTTTAGATATTTATACCAAGATATTTATATTAAAGTTTTTATAAGTGGATCAAAATGGCTCATTAGGTAGAATTTTTTATACAAATATATTTTTTATGCATTATTAAATTATTGCACATAGTTACGTATATTAATTGTATATTTCAATTTAAATGTAGTATGTTGTGATATAGAGTGTCTCTTTAAAAAGCATTTACAGTTTTGGCGCCAAATTTGTTTTTTTAAAAAGCTTGCAAAGGTGGTAATCACTAGTTCTGATGAAGTCTGCGCTTGACAGATGAAAGCGCTAAACTAGTGTTGGAAGTTCATTTGTTTGTATATTTGTTCATGGATTTTGTGCAATAAAGAAGTTATTCTTCACGTTGGTGGATTCTGTGGATTCCGTGGTGCACCTAATTGATATTTATAGACTTGCTGTTCCAGCTACGTTCCTGACGAGGCTTCCTGTTTGCTGCCGGTTTAGGTCTTTTATCACTGTAGTATGTTCACTATCTTATTATATTTCATTACCCCCAAAATCAAATCCTGTAATAGTATACGACATCACCCTTATATTGTATTAAGTGAAACACTTCTCGTGTTCACTTAACTTGTTTGAAAATTAAGCTATGCTACTCAAGATTAACATATGCAGGTCTGACTTAGCTTTTGTACTTTTATTTTTTACCCTTTCTTATCTCAAAGTGTTATCACTGTCACTTGTGTATTTGAATGTATTGTCGATCCACTGTATAATATGCTATATATTACTATGCATAACTACCATTAAATGTAACCACTATGAATTGTGTATAACAATAATTTTATAATGGATTAAGATTATCTTTCTATTGTACACCTATTGTAATACATTCTTCCTATTTTTATGATTTTGTACTCTTAATAATGGAGCTTAATAACAGATGACTGCAAACTGGGCGCCATAATCGACTCTCCAGCCGACACAAGCATCCTCCAAAAGGGCCTCATAGAAACAGACAACTGGTGCCAGAGCCATGGCCTCAAGCTAAATGCCAAAAAGTGTATAGTCATCCCCTTTGGCAAAAACAAAGTGCCCACAAATTACCACATAGGTGGTAATCCATTAAGTACAGAAGAAGTAATTAGGGACCTGGGGACCCAAGTTGATAGCAGTCTCTCATTTCCAAAGTGGTTAGAAAAACATTTTATATAGCCCACCTAATCATGAAGGGATTCACATCTAGATTAGGGGAGGTCATCGTGCCTCTTTACTTATCCCTCATCAGGCCCATAATCGAGTACAATGCCCCTTTTGGGATGTACCTTACCAAACACCTGCAGCAACTGGAAAGACCCCAAAAGTACCTCACCAAGAGGATCAAAGGGCTCAAACAGATGCCATATGCTGCCCGGTTAAAGAAACTCCAGCTCTACTCAGTGGCATACTGCCTGCTCAGAGGTGACCTGTGCCTAACGTATAAGGCCATGTCCAACCCGGAATTAAGGGACATGCTGCACCTCAGAAAATCCAAATCCCATCGAGCTACGTGCTCGAGAGACTTGAACCTCAGCATTGAAATAAATAGGACATGCTGGAGGGACAGATTCATAACCCAGAGGCTCCCTTCACTCTGGAATAAAATCCCAGTCCAGGTTAGGCAGAGTCCCTCATTGACTCTTTCAAGAGGAATCTTGATGAGTGGATGGGAGATCGTAGGTTTACCCCGGGTATCACTTCTGTGTCACTGTTAGACAGAGGCACAGTATACTAACCTCGAAAAAGGGCATAGCAAAATTAATTTAAAATGAGTTGTGAAAGCCAAACACACTCTGGCTAGGCTTATAAATGCCCTAGGGCAGATAGCCTAGTATGAACCTATGAACCTATGAACCTATAACAGTAAAACTCTACCTTCATTTTTATATGGCTTCAAACATTCATAATTAGTGCATGATCAAGGAAGATCAATTTAGTAGAATCTCAAGCTTCTGTAATAGCTATGATATTCAATCTTCAGTTCTTATAATGTTGTTCAGCTCTAAGTATTTATTTCCAATGCTGCAGGTTGTTCAAAGGTAAGCCATTGTAGTGTGATGAGGTCTTCTGTTTCTTGTGAAGTTACTTTCTCCAGCATTACTTTTCCTAAAAAAAACTTTAAGAACTTTTTTTTAACTTTGCTACTAACATAACCCACACCATAATGCCTAATCTAGAATGCATCATTAGAATGTAGACTCTGATTCCAAAGAAAACCTTCCAGGATGTAATCAGTTTTAAGTTATATGTATCACAGAGTTATCTCACCCAAGAATTAAAAAAAGATGATTTAGTGAATACATAATTATTTTACCTAGATAACAGTAATAATTTTGCTGACAGCAGCCACAATCTTGTGAGATTCTAAAATCTCCAGAGTTTCCAGCATGCTGTTTTACATATTATTCAGAGGAGTGTGTTAGGTCAGTGAATAGGAGTATATTTGTAGTTGTAACCACCTTAAAAGAGTTTTGTTATTAGTGCTGGAATCTTTATCAATTTAAGTCCAGATAAGGAAGTAACAGTTACTCTAAATTTATCAACTTTACTTAACTTTCTTCATGTTAGCTTAAACATGGCATCTGAAAGAACAAGACCTTCATCTATATTATCCTTAACTACATGCCTTTTTAATTTTTACTGTAGATTTAACAGAACCTTCTATTTTGCTATTGCTTAACTCAGTTGTTATTGTATTATCTATACTTATGTTGAAATCTGTATCTGACATTTTACTTGTGTGTGGTTTTGTTATCAGTGTGGTGTCTGGAACTGTGAAATGTTCTCCTAAAGTTCTTTTTTTATATACTTTTTCATGAAGAAGACCTGTTTCCTCTTGTTTATCAAGACTGTGATTTTTGTGTCTCTTATTCATATCCATAGGAACAGTTATAACCTCAGGGTACAAAACTAGTAGATGAGGATTAGAGACTAGAGATTTAGCTAGATCTTCAATTATTATGAACTGCTTGCCTGGTACTGACAGTATAGTTTCAGTTATTTCACTTGATTTTCATCTAACTTTGATATATTCAGCTACCTTTGATACATTTTCTATGGTGTTTTCAGAGGACTTGTTTTGAGGGCCTTCAGCTTCAGAATCTGTAATAGGCATGCATTGATTCCTTGTGCTGTTTATGGGTGCTATTTTACAGTGCTTTTATTGTTAATGAGAGGCTTTATTTTAAAATGATTCTGTAAAGCAACCATTGGCTTTGTAGTAGTTTGAGTGAAGGCAGAGTATTTCAGAATAACTGCAGAAGCAAGCATTTGGCATCGTGAGTGAATAAAGCTGAAACTCAAATGACATGCAGTGAATGTTCATCTGCTCTGGCATATTACCTTATGGCTCAATTAATGAGACTGATTAGAATAGTTTCAGAAGTCTTGTTGGAATGTTCCTTATCTGCCATTGTCATCAGTGTCACTTTTTTCAAATTCATCTTGTTTAGCAAAGCAGCCATCTTCAATAAACTATTTTAGACAGTATTACTTTGATTCTCGTGTATGTACCTTTAGCAGTATTTTAATATACCTGTGACATTTGTCCATTGCATTTATTTTCTCTGTATTCCTTCCTCCAAAATGTACTTTAAACTTATGAATGTTTAGCACTGTGACTGAAGTAACTGTTTTAGTATTTTATATTTTGTCACTCAAACTTCTTTGAAGGTTGGGCGTCGGGCTGGCACCTTGGCACCGTACAAATCCACTGACAATCATTAGCGGGCCGGAGTTCCGCTGTGGCTACCCCTAACCGGGAAAAGCCGAAAGACATTATTAGTTTTATATTTTGTCACTCAAACATTTAACCATATTTCAAATACTGTGTTTTCAAAATCATTCAAGTGCAAGTTGGTATAGTATTTTCTTTCTTTGAATGCTCGGAAAGTGAGTTTTACTTTTTCTCAATATTAAAATGAAAGCTTGTTAATATTTGAGGTTCAAAACTGATTTTCTGCCATATCAAAGTCCTCAGAATAAGAACTGATCAGTACAGCATCCCTAATGGAGTAAGCACAAGTAATAGAAATGTGCATTCAAAAATACATCTTTAATATCATTGTCGCATATTTTTACATTGTTGGAACTTTGGAACATGCTTAAAATATCCATTTAATCCTTCCTTATAGATAAAATCATACATTTGTGTTTTAATCATTTTTTACCATGGTAAAGTGATTACTTATCAATAGCTGATATTTTTATTCACCCGTGTTTTTCTATGCTGACTTTCTTAAAATTTCAAGCTTCTGAAAAGTCTGTTTTGGAGTCTTTACCTTGTCATAATGAAAACACAGCAAATAGCTCTTAAAATGTACCATGATGGAGAACCAACATTCGGTATTTTAAATTGTCAGAGAAAACCAGCATTTGATAATGTGGCGATGAAAATGAAAAAAAAAATCAAAAGACAGACACATTGTTAGCAGCATAATGTTACTGCATGCTGATTACACCCAATTCTGAGATATCCACTGGGGTGGGGTGGGGTGGGGATTCTTAACTGCAGCTGTCACATTTTGTATTGCAATTTAAAATAATTCAGAACTGAAGAGTTAGAATATATAAAAACCCAGAACCACTGTTTTTTACCAGCATTTTAATTTCAAAATATATTATTTTTTTTTTATTTTGTAGTCATTAGTTTGACAACTTTAGTCATTTGAAGTCTTGCTGTGCTAGAAGTATCTTTAAAAAGAAGTGGATCAAAATACATCTGATGCTTTAATAATGTAAATGCGTCTATTAAGAAAAATATTATTTATCTGTCATTAAGTGTGTGTGTGTGTGTGTGTGTGTGTGTGTGTGTGTGTGTGTGTGTGTATTATGATTATATATGTATGCCTTAATTTTAAGGTTCAAAATCATCACAAAACTGCTCAAACGTTTGGCTAGACAAGTCACGCCATCACAAAATAAAACAAATCCACACAAAACTATGTGCTAAATAAAAACATTTAATGTGAAGTTCAGCATCTTCTTTTGTTATACCAAATAAACAGGAACTTTATCAGAACTGATAATATTGTCCCATCAAAGTTAATTTAATGAAAAAGAAACAGTCACATGAGAATTGACAGTTACTCCAATAAAATACTGAAAATAATGCCATATAGTAAGATCATATTTTTAAAACAAAATCAGAATGTTATGTGCATTCCAATGCAATGGAATTAATGAGAAATTATTGAAATAAACTACCATAATCATGCAATCATGCAAAATGATCACATTTAGACTAAGGCTTCACCACACAAAGTAAGAGGCACAATAGCAATACAATCATTAAGGCCAGTTCAGTGGCATCCGATTTTAAATGTTATAGCATTTCCCTCATCTCTAACTGGGTTTCCCACTGTTCACCTCTAGGATCCCTTAATATTTCATCAATGATCTCAAACCTAAAACCTTTATACTATGAGAATATCTAGGGCTGTCTAGATAATATATTATTAGTACTCCTGTTTAAAATGTCATAAAGATGCTCATAAAGTCTTTCTCTAAACATATTTTCTGTCTTATCCTTGTAAAACAACTGGGCATCACCCTTTCCAAAGATCCCACTTCCTGTTCACTTATCTCTGTTACAATATTTACTACTTCAAGTATAGTTGATTTAGATTTAGATTTTAATTTTCTAGTAAATCCTTGTTTGGTAGCCATAAGAATTAAACTTAACAAGGCCTTGCTATGTGTAGGCAATTCAGATATTGTACTCAGCTCAAAAAAATAATTCCCTTAGTTACATTCATTTGCTTGCAGAGTACTCCTGACAGTCCCTAACTCATTACATTCCCTAAACATAAGTTCCCATTTACCTCTTTCTTTCCCATCACACCTCCAACATATCTATTCTGAAACGTTATGCATTTTTGTTCTACAATAATTTTGTACAGTTTGCAGTATCCGCACATCATTGTGCCTCTGGAAATAATACCCTATCTTAATTTCCTCATTTCTTCAAAAAATATCCTAGAAAATGGTAAGATATTTTTCTACTTCAAATTTAATGTAATAACCTTTCTTGCAACTGCTAATATTGACCATAAAAGAGACACTTGTGATCTTGGAATAACTTCCGTAACTGGAGCATTAAACAGTATTAATGAATTTTCAGAAATTGTATATTTAATTAAAAGTGTGTTAAAAAAGAAATGTTAACCATTAAGATAAGAACTCTAAACATTATGTATCAATATATTGCATTAGAAAAAGTAAGTGATTTAATTGAGAAATTTTAAGGATATATTTATTTATTTTAAACAAAAAAAACCTTGATATGGACTAATGTAAATAGTTTTTAATTGACAGGTTCTAATAATTTGTTCGTTTGTTTCATTGTGATTGTTGAAAATTTGAATAAAATAGTTAAAAAAATATCCTACAGATGTCATCCTTTCTTGAAAAATAATTTGGCTGATTACTCAATAAATTCGATAAATTTGAATTGGATTTAAAAATACTTCAATTCCTTTCTATTTTATCTCTGCTTTCATCAGATAATTTGTTATATTCTAAAACTAAGGTTCTTTCAAAGGAAGTATTCACAGATCACACCTTAACAAAGAGTTATACCTTGTATTCTGTCTTAACAATTTTCTCATATCATCAAAAATATCCTAGAGTTTCTATTCTTTCTTGAAAACAGAATTTGTCTGGTTACCCAATAAACTCAATAAATGTGTGTTGTATTTAAAAATATTCCAGTTCCTTTTTATTATATCTTTATTTTCACATAGCTCATTTGTTATATTCTAAAATTAAGGCTCTTTCAAAGGACGTATTCACAAATTACACCCCAACAATACCTTGCATTCTGACTATTAATGATGTCATCTCCAATGGTTGTTAACAGATCTGGGGGATAGCCCCTTTTTCAAAATATTAACAAAATCTTGTCTCTTTCAATAAGGAAGGTCTCAAAATTAGATACCATTCTGGCCACTGTTACTGGCTGACCTTTAACCAGGCTCTTCTTTTATACAATGAGATGATAGCTATGATAGTGTAATTAACAATTTGAAAATGTTGGTTTATCATAGATATTAGAGGAAAACCCCTTCCAGTGATTTAAAAATAGCTATATCCACACTATAAAAAAACTATTTGAATGAGTAAATTCTAAGAAAGTACATGACCCTCGAAGAAATTCTACAAATTCTTTACACTTTAGTTTGTTACCATTTCGAAGAACAAAAATGCCATCCAGGTAATGGAGATAAAACCTCCAATAATCCTTCAAAATGAATTTAAGATATACCCCTTTTTCCAACTTGTAAGGGCCATATTAGCATATACAACAGCACAAATGGCTCCTATCATCCCTTAAAGAACAGGAAATTATATGAAAGTACAATTTCCATCAACTTGACTAGAAATCTAACCTCATTCAAGGTCAGAAAAGAGTGGGAATCTTTCAAATGATGACCCTTTAGAATTTCCCCTTCCAAAGTTGAAGAGGTTGTTGAGGGGGTATCCATATTCATCAAGGACACCCACACCTCAAGACTAGTGGCAACGCACGATGCATCGGAGACCATCCAGGTGCAATTAACCATAGGCAAGACTGCTCTGCAAATTGTAGCATGTTACAGGCCACCCTCACAAACTCAGGAACCTCACATGGCCTTCCTGAAAACACTAGAGGGGATAAATGTATCACCAAACACCATCATACTAGGTGACTTCAATTACCCTAATATAGACTGGGAACACTACTCAAGCCCAAACACCCTAGCCCAAAAGTTCCTGGAATTCATAAACTCAAATGCCATGGAACAACTAGTCACCATCCCCACAAGAGGAGAAAACATACTTGATCTCATCATCACGAACATGGGAACACAATGTTCAACACCGGAAGTATACCCCTCACTGGTGAGATCAGATCACAAACTAATCTCGCTGGAGGTCCTCATCCCAGCCCCACCTGAAATAAAAAAGACCACAGTAAAGAACTTCTCGAAAGCCGACTTCACACTTCTAAAGACTAGTGTGGTCTCCTTTAAGGCCCCGAGCCGGCGGAAAACAGTACTCAAGCCGCTGAATCACTTACAAATGCCTTCTACCAGCACCTGCAGGACTGCATGGATAAGGCAATCCCAAGCAAAACAAAGACTCTTTGTACCAAAGGCAAGCGTCCAGTCTGGTGGACCCCAGCCATAAACAAACTCTACAACAAAAGGAGGAAGCTACTACAAGATAGAGCAAAATCCTTAAAAGGTAAGACACCCTTGATCACTATAAGTAAAAAACTAAGAGCTCTCATAAAATCATCCAAAGCAAATTTTGAGAGAAAAATAGCTAAAGACTCAAAAGACAATCATAAGGCCTTCTTTAGCTATGTTAGAAACCTGGGAGGAAACTCCCAGATATGCTCAGAACTAGTTCAAAATGATGTGAAGATTACTGATCCTACAGACATTGCCAACATACTGGCTGACAGGTTCAGGGCAAACTTCTCCCCCCCCCAAAAGGAGAGATATCTATACCAAGCGATTGCAGCCCCCCAAACATCTCCAACGCCCAAGTGAGAACTGCTCTCTCCAAAGCAAAAAACACAGCATCCATGGGACCTGATGGTGTCCCCGGCTGTGTGCTCCACTAACTCAATGAGGAATTAAACCCACAGCTAGGACAGCTGTTTAATCATAGTCTTACCTCTGGATACGTACCCAGGGAGTGGCGCACTGCAACTGTGGTCCCACTTCACAAAGGCGGTGCCTCCACCGACCCTGGAAATTACCGGCCCATTAGCTTGACAAGCCTTATCTGCAAAGCCATGGAGAGGATCATAATGGACCTCATAAATAAAGACATAGGGAATTTGCAGACTTTGGATCCATCCCAGTTTGGCTTTGTCAAAGGCAGATCATGCCTTCTAAACTTGGTTGACTTTTTCAAAACAGTCACCAAAGCCATTGATGAGGGAAAGGCAGTCCATACAGCCTACCTCGATCTGGCGAAGGCCTTCGATACAATACCCACTCGGGTATCATTGAAAAACTCATCAGCGTAAATGTTAACCCATACATCACAAGATGGGTTGCAAACTGGCTGAGTGACAGAACCCACAGGGTCAGAGTTGCTGGCGCCATGTCAGACTCAAAGCCTGTCACAAGTGGTGTACCACAGGGCTCAGTCCTGGGCCCACTCTTGTTTGGCATCTACTTTTCCAGTACAAGCAAACACAGGAGGGTTATGGCTGACAAAGTTTGCAGATGACTGCAAACTGGCGCCATAGTAGAAAACACATCTGACACAGATATCCTTCAGAAGGGTCTCACAGAAACGGATAACTGGTGCCAGAGCCATGGCCTAAACTTAAATGCCAAAAATGCATAGTCATACCCTTCGGGAAAAACAAGGTTACCCCTAGCTACCAAATAGGTGGCAATCCACTGAGCACAGAAGAAGTTATCAGGGACCTGGGGACCCAGGTTGATAGTAGTCTGTCATTCGACACCCATGTAGCTAAAGTAGTTAGGAAGACCTTCTACATTGCCCACCTTATCATGAAGGGATTCTCATCTAGATCAAGGGAGGTCATAGTCTCCCTATACTCATCACTCATCAGACCAATGATTGAGTACAATGCCCCATTCGGAATGTATCTGACCCGACACTTGCAGCAGCTGGAGAGGCCACAAAAGTTCCTCACCAAAAGGATAAAGGGTCTCAAACATCTGTCCTATGCTGCCCGACTGAAAGAACTCCAGCTCTATTCAGTCGCTTACCGCTTGCTCAGAGGTGACCTTTGCCTAACATACAAGGCCATGTCAAACCCAGATTTGATGAATATGCTTCACCTCAAAAATCTAGATCCATCAGAGCCACAAGGAGACTTAAACCTCAACACGGCTATTAATAGGATGTGCTGGAGGATAGATTCATCATCAAAGACTCCCTATGCTGTGGAATAAAATCCCGGTATATGTGAGGCAGAGCACCTCGCTGGCCTTGTTCAAGAGAAATCTTGACCAATGGATGGGAGATCGCAGATATACCCCAGGGATTACCTCAGTGTCACTGCTCGACAGAGGCACAGCAAAATAATGGGTATAGTTCCCCATACTAAAGGGGTGGCGTAAGCCACAAAACTATGGGCTAGGCTTGTTAATGCCATCGGGCAGATAGCCTAGTATGAACCTATGAACCTATGAACCTATACACAGACTCCAGAAAGCTCTTCCATGGACCAACATTACCAGCCCAGTTATTACAGTCATATTACCCAAGGAAGGATTGAGGTCAAGGCAGAGGTGTAAGAAGCAGGAGAGGAAAGGGAAGAATGATATATTAGCCTTGACTTCCACAAGTTTTATTACTTCTGCACATGCTGGAATTTTGAAAAGCTATAATAGCTATAATAGTTTTAATTACAGACAGTTGCTCATCACAAAGAAGCATTTCACTTTTTTGGAAAAGGGTCTAACCTTTGTACCTCACGACAAGTTGATACTATTTTAGACTTAAAGATATTGACTTCAAAGTTACATTTGGCATTTTACTTCAGACTTAAAATGAATGATCATTCTAGTAATTCCAGTAGGTTCAAAAAGAAAAGTATTTACAACTCACCATAAACCCCATTATTTTAGTCTTTGAGAAGGCGTGTGAGAGGGATTTGTATACTCTGATAAGTATTAGTAACATCCAAACCAAAGGGTAAAAAGGACACACAGAAAATCATTCAGTAAAAACTGCAAGAAAAACCCAGCAAAGCTAGAGTTTTCACTGTGTGATACCTTAAACCTCCTGTAATGGAGGCCCATGGGATATATGCAAATGACCTCTAATCGTTATGTGCATCAGCTGGGTTTAAAGATCCTGTGTTTCTGAAGTATAGCCAAACTATCCATTTATGCTGTGCTGATGAGGTCAATAAAAAGGCCAAAACATACATGTCCACAGCTAGTGGGGTTTGGCTTTATTGACCTGACTATAACCATAAAGACTAAAAAAGTAAAAAAAGTCATGGACATTCAGAAGCCATGTAACTGAAACACTTGATGTCCTTAAGGGGTCATTTGCATATATTCCATAGGTCACTATTACAGGATGTTTATGGTATCACACAGTGAAAACTCAAACTCTAGCTTGGCTGGGCTTTTCTTGTAATTTTTACTGAAGTATTAGTAACAGATGTGCTTGGCTTAATTTAAGCCCTCAGGAAAGGAGTATATTATTTTCTCTCACCCAAAACATAGGTTTAAGAATTATGAAACCTTATAAGGGGGTGGGGTGGTCATTATGGAAAAACTAGACTATATTAGTTACATGTTTTGGATTCAACAGGAGACTGATATATCTGTTCAAGTTTCTTTAAATGAAATAAGCATTACCTATCACAAAAGTGATCTATTTCTGGAAGATTTTATGTCAGAAGAAATTATTACTCTTGGACTTTACAAATGTTATTTTTGGGTCAACCACTTATCCCTACAATTTTAGGGATAACAATGGTCCATAAAGATATTTTAAATCTACCCTTCAGACCCACAGTGTCAGCTCGTGGGTCTAAGCCTTCTTCATCAGCTACTTACATGTTTTCTTAATTTTAAGCACCTTTATTAAATCTTTTACAATATTCAATACTACAGATACAGTTGTTTAAGATTTTGATTTCCATTTTCTAGTTATTTTACTTTTTGGCAGACAATACGTTTTAATTTAATAATGCCTTACTACATCTAGGCAATTCAGATCCTATGTACTGACTCAAAAGAATCATTTTCTTAGTTGCAGTCATTTGATTCACTAATATTTCTGACAGAATATTCTGTAAGGAATTTTTAAAGTCTGCCAGCTTATTACAATTACAAAAAGTATGTCCCAGTTTCCCCTTTCTTCCTCATCACAGCACTATGTAGGTCCCCCCATTGTCCCCTTAATTGCTTTTCCTGTCTATCTTCCCAATATTTTGTAACCTCTTCTAATTTATTCATATAGTTATCATGCAATATTTTATACCCATACTAATTATTCCCTTTTCACAGCAGCTTCTGTTCTAGATTCAATGAAGAACTCTACCAGAGCAAGTCTTTCACAAAGGACTCCTGTATCCCTTTTTCTTTGCCTATACTTTGATATCAATCCCTGATAAGGAAGAAAGTTTCTAATCTGCAGTCCAAACTTCTTCTTGGCCTCATCCCATTCTGTTTTGTTTCCCTCACTAGTTATTTGCTCTCAACTGCTTGGTTCCTTTGCCAGTTTTCTGCAGTAAATTCATCAGCTACTTACATTGATCAAATATTGAAATCATACCTATACCAGAATAGACATCTTTTGAAACATTCCCAGGATTTTTTGAGCAGGTTAAACAAAGAATGTTGGAAAGCAAATATTAGTTATTTTAATGGTGGATGTGGCTGATTAATTTTCTAGTATTTCCCATTAAGTTGGGTTAACTTTATTTAATGAAGCTCTTCTTGAATGTTCTTTATTGACTTCAAGGGAGGTTAAATTTCTAGTTGATTTGATAGAAATTGTACTGTTGTACATTGTATTTTCTTTGAGGAGGAATACTATAACCAGATCAAAGGGGTTACTAAGGGAGCAGTATGTGCCCCCATACATGCTAATTTGGCCCTGGTAAGTTGGAAAAGGGAGTGTATCCTAAATTCTTTTTTATGGATTGTTGGTGTTTTTTATCTCCATTACCTGGGTGATATTTTTGCTCCTTGGAATGATAATGAATTAAAGTGTAAAGAGCTTTTAGAATTTCTTCAAGGGTCACGTAGCTTCTTAGAATTTACTCATTCGTGGGGGGGGGGTACGTGGCTTGGATGGCAAGCTGAAAGCAGCAAAGTTCTTGAGCTCTGTAGTCTTCATTTTTTCCTGACAGGATTTTTATTTAATTTCACCAACAAAGTCCTGAAACTACTAAAATCAGATTCTGGAAGTCGTAAGCTACAACTTGGCATCATTTTTAAGCTAAAATTTTTATATTTTCCTGTCAAACTTTTGAATAGAATGGACATTGAAACCACATTCACAAAGGAAGATGAGCAGCTCCAAATTTTCTCAGAAAGAAACTCCAGTGAAGAAAGAAATACAGGTAATCCTTACTACAGTTCAAGACTTGGTAGGTAAAATAGACAAATTAAACTTAAAAGTGGACAATATAAAAGAAGAACAACTGTTCAAAAACAAAAATGTAGCACGGAGATGCAGAAACTTGAATATTCAATGTCCATGAACTGTCGAATACAACCACTGCCAAAACACAGCACCATATACTGTTCAAGTTCAATACGTAAAACCACGAAAGTCTCAAAATACTTTCAGTACCATCTAGGGTTTTTCAAGTTTCCATCAGTCACCTCCACCGAACAATAGCTTGTAAGATACACAAAAAGTCCAAGCGTTCAGCGAAGTAGAAGCAAAATAATTTATTGAAACACCCGGCTAGCGCTTTCAACTAGGTCTTCTTCAGGCCTTTATACAAATTTAAATTAAAACACACATATATTTATAAAGGATGTGGCGTGAACATCTTGATGTCACATCCTGTTAAAATTAATTCAGATTAAAATATAAGAAAAACAAACATCACTTCCCTAACCATCTAAATGCTATAGAATATAGCACTTTACAATCTAATTATGCATGTACGAGACGCATGCATTGTTTATTCTTCATGTAAAACAGTTCATAAAAACATATAATTAGTTTAAAATGAACATATAAATATTTATAGAATCTACATGTATAAACTAAGACAATACACTAGACAGCTTCGCTATATACATCCAAGTTTATCAACTGTTATTAGTTTATACTTGCTAAGTCCAATTATGGTAAAACTAGGCACAGTAAATCAAATTTCAACACCTTAAGTAGCTAAAATCTATAAAAACTCAATATTTCAAGTTTAAAATGTAGGTGAGTAGATCGCATTGGCTGTTATTTAATTTATGTAACAGCGCATAAAAAATCAACAGTTTATTTGTGCTAGTACTTCTTGACTCATAAATGTATACACAACATTTCTTTGCAATAGTGCTATCTATACACACTGAACATCGGCTATTGTGTCTCTGTAAACCCTGTTACTACCCCGTTGGAATATATGCAATATAAACATATGAGTTGCACCTTTTATTTTATGTTAGGGGGTTCAACATTTTAAGTATACTAAAAGATTCCTTAGCTCAAAAAGGCATGGAATTCTTTGTAAAAACAACATGTAGTTTTATCCATTATTTATTTCATTGTATATAGCGTAACTTAAGAATTCAGTTATATTGTATATGCTTAACTCATAAACACATCCATATAATTCTTTACAGCGGGCGCTGTATGTGCGCATTTCGCATTTGCTATTGTTATATAAAGATCATAAATTTAGCAACAATATTTAATAGTCTACTACTGTGGCATTGTATATGTCACGGACCAAACATTTTAATTATTAATTTAGTGTTCTTATATATAAACAATAACCATATAAAAGAAGCGCGATATATGCGCATTTAACATCCGTCTTTATGTTATTATATATGACAAAACATATAACAGCAATCTATCTTTTATACAAAAATGAAGAAAGATCTATTGGCATTTAATTACATATATCCTGGCACACAACATATATAGGATATATGTGAAATAACCGAGTGTATGTCCTAACACAATGCACCATATTGTGGTAAATTTAACTGTATAAAAAATGTATTGTGATACTGAGTACAAAACTATGTTCGTTTGAGGTATAAATATACAAAACTAATATAATGTATAAATGTACATATGTAATGAAAATATATGACAGAAACTATATGGGAGGCATAGAGTGGAATCTAGTAGAATAAGTACAAATGACCATGAGGGAAAAAAAGGGATGGGGGGGGGTTTGGTGGGTTGGGGGTGTTAAAATTAATTGTACAAATATTTGTGAGTATAGGAGGGTAGGTAAAGGTATGGTAGCTATATTGGCAGAGTAGCTACCAAAAGGTATATGTGGGTGTGAATAGAGGAGAGTGGATAGAGGTAAGGTAGCTATACTAAGAGGGTAGCTACCAAAAAGTATAATTAGGTGTAAGTAGAGGAGGGTAAATGGGGGTATGGTAGCTATGCTTGGAGAGTAGCTACCAAAATGGGCATTAACTATCAATCTATATTCAACGAATTTGTCTGCCTTTTAGTATTGGCTTAATTGATACCCTATCATTTAGACCGGGGCTCTTATCAGCCCTAAGTCTGATAATCCATTTCACCTCCATCTGTTTGGTCTTATTAAACACATCTTCTCTCCTATTATTAGGTTTATTCACATCTATTACTTGGAATACAAAACTATGTTCGTTCGAGGTATTAGATATGTGTTTAGCAAGAGCATTTGATAAACACAACACCTTTATCTTATAGATGTGTTCCCTAATTCTCTCTTTTAGTTTTCTGTCCGTTTTTCCTACGTAAAACGAGGGACAGTGTACACATGTGGCCAAATATATTACATGTACAGAATCACATGTAGCTGGTGATGTGAATGTGAACTCTTGTTTTGTAACAGGATGTATAAACATATTTGACTCTTTAATATATCTACATTGATTGCATTTATGACATTTCTTAGTTATATTATGAGTATCAGCTTGAACAGTATATGGTGCTGTGTTTTGGCAGTGGTTGTATTCGACAGTTCATGGACATTGAATATTCAAGTTTCTGCATCTCCGTGCTACATTTTTGTTTTTGAACAGTTGGACTTGGTTATTGTGTGTGGGCACGGAAGTTTGTCACGAGTGCTATTTTGTCTCTGCAATATAAAAGAAGATACCACCAAACAAATAACCTTATTTAGAGAAGTCCTTAAACAACAAACTGCCCAGATTGCTGCTTTGGAAGATTGTGTAACAGATATAGACTACAGGTTAACAGAAAGAGAGAAAAAATAGACTTTCTTCTTCAAGAAAACACCAGACTCATTGAAAAAATAGACAACACTGAGAATAGAACCAGGGAGAAACAAGATAAGAATCTATGGGATCCTGGAGCAGATGAAAGGGACAATATCATTAATGTCCTGACTTCTTGGATTCCTAAACTCCTAAACCTACATGAAGCACTATCCTTTAGGATAGAAAGTGCACACAGGTCTTTAACTACAACTTCTATATCCAGTAAAAACAGCTGTCCAAGATGTATTATTGTAAGAGTTATCTCCACTCAAGAGAAAGACTTGT
The DNA here is from genome assembly GCF_019279795.1 of Protopterus annectens. Classification (NCBI taxonomy): domain Eukaryota; kingdom Metazoa; phylum Chordata; order Ceratodontiformes; family Protopteridae; genus Protopterus; species Protopterus annectens. Next base: position 281,728,225 of record NC_056741.1, read on the forward strand.
TTTAAGAACTGCCTGGTCCCTTGCTCCATTAAAAATCGGTGACCAAACTATCAAGTTTGACAATGACTTTTCACCCCTTGTATTGTCCAAAAAAAGAGCCTGTGTCCCTCTAATAAAATCATGAAGAAAGGAAGGAATCAAAGCGCAACTCATATTCCCAACAAGAATAAGACTATCCCTGCCAGAAGGAAAGAAAACTTTTGACTCTCTCGAAGAAGCATCCACATTTGTTCAAAAAAGAAACTTTTAAGTCAACCTGATCCCATGGATTTTTCAATGAACTTAAAAAGACAAGCTTCAAGAAATGAATGGACTATTAAAGAAGAAAAGAAACCCAGAGACAAATGATTATACATAACTTCACACTTTATGCAATTTTTGTTTTCTCCCTTCTAAATAATATGGAATCATGCACATAAGGTAATGTAACTTTTTTCTCTCTCCTATTATCTTTCCCTCAACAATGCTAACTTTATAAATAATATATATTACTCAAAATTCAAGCAAATCAAAATCTTATCCAACTGCAAACTACTATTTTATGCTTTTATCTCTTTATATACATGGCATAGCACTAGTGAAATGGTATAAAATCACGTACTCATTTCATATATTTATATATTTCTTGTATAGCCTATATTTATTTCTTCATGTAGGTACCTTCCCTTTCTGTTTTAGTCCTAGTGTCATAGTACGTAATCACTGCAGGAGAGAGATATGCTTACTGTGTTACTGTTAAGTAATTAGAAAGAAAGTGGTGATATTTTATTATTATATATACATTTACTACTTACTGAAAAAACCCAAAACCAGTGATGCAGTCCACACAAATCCACAAAAACAAGCACTGATACTAATACCCAAGAACTACGTGTGGCTGCTGTCAGGCAGGCAATAAGCAGTTCCAACATGAAAAATATAAAACTTTTAATCAGATGCAAGTGCTTTAGAAATGGATAACATTTCATCAGACATAAAAACAACAATACATACATCCTACATAAACTGATATTTAAAATCACTGCAGCCAATCATGTTCTAGAAAATTCCCTCCAAAATTGCACGATGCAGAACAACAGTGCTCAGGCCAGAAGAGGAAGGACCCACCGCCATCGGGGAACATACGGACCCTGAAGAAGATGTGGGGCCTGACTCAAATGGGTTAGTATGGAATCTGTCCCATCATGTGTTAACTGAAGCTGAACGCTCACTCTTGGATAAAGGTCTGAGGTTTATTCCATCAATCAGAAGTGATTTATCGGACATACTAATTGACTTGCATTTGTTTGTATGGAATCTTTTTTTATGCATGACTTTTGGCAATAATGACTGTAACATTGTAAATACTTCTAAAAAACTGAGTGTGTATATACTATTATTACCGCCAGTAGCAGAAGTGTTTTTGCAAGCATGTGAATTGGACCTGTATACTCTTTTTGATAGGGAATCTCATTTTTGTAAAAGTAATTTGACTCAAGGGGAACAGCATGCACTACAATGTTTACAAAATAATCCTGACATAATAATTCATCCAGCAGATAAAGGAGGTCCGGTGGTGGTGCTGGACAGCGAGATGTGTGCAATGTTGCAGGACTTAAATGTCTATGAAGTCGTAGACTTAAGTATTGTGGGTGAAATACAAGAACGTATAGCACGTACTTTGAATGTGTACATTTGGGACTTATTACTAAAGAATTGTATGAATATTTTATGTTGAATACTCCCTTGATTCCACAGATATATGTTTTATCTAAGATCCATAAAGATCCCCAGTGACCTAAATTTAGACCGATAATGGCTGGGGGCATCTGTTGATGTCTTGATAGTATCATAAACCTAGCAGAGCTTTGCAAGAAATTTAACAGCCAGACAGGAACTCAGGCTGATAGCCACAAAAACTTGTGCATGCACTGCACATCTGTTCCCTTATATGGCTACTTACTAGACTTCCTGTCTCACTAGAAGTCTGTAAATGTTGGTTTGTTCCTGGATTCTTACATTCCTCTACGTAAGCTACAGCAGTCAGTGTCTGGCATGATGACATAGTATTGAAGCATTTTTGTAACAGGGGACTGCATCTAAAAAAAAAGGAAAGGATGACGCCTACCTTAGTCACTGCAGAAAAGTTTCCTGTTCCTATAATTAATAGGAAAAGTATAGTCAGAATTCCAGGTTTATTACAAAAGTGGAAATCATTAATAGACAGAGTCCTGTAGATGAGGTATTAAAGTATTACACAGGGCTGTTTTTGCCAAATAAAAATTTAGCATCTGTGGTCTGAACAGGAAGTGATTTACAGTTTTTAACAAACTCGGGTGCGGAACACAAAGTTAGAACGCTCTTTGGTTCTTGTCTTCTTCATGCAAACAAGTTTCAGGTCTCTCTCTCTAACAAGTAGTCTTTGGAAAACCTCTGTCCTCCAGGGCCATTGCTCTGGGCCTCCAATCCCATTCTCCAAGGGTGCTACCTGCCGGCAACTGAAGACCAAAAAACAGATCTTTAATGCGGAACACAGTTCCGCATTAAAGACCTAAAGAACTGAGCTCACTCTGCCTGCAATAAACACGGAGCTTCTCGTGTTTAATGCATTGCAGTTCCGCATTAAACACGAGAAGCTCCGTGTTTAGCGATTTTGATTGGCCCGTATACGGCATATGGGCCAATCAAAATAAGCTAAACAGACTTTTCGTGTTATCGCGAAAGATCGAACTCCGTGTTTAGCAATTTTGATTGGCCCATATGCCAGGTATACGGGTCAATCAAAAAAAAAAAAAGTGGAGGCTGGCCGGGATTTAAACCGGCAGGGTGGGACTCAGGATCAGGCTACTGATCTCGGGACAGTCCCACCCAAATAGGGACGTCTGGCAACCCTGGCTGGGGGTGAGTGGCTCACAGAGCTTATTTCCATTTACCTTGAAAGACAGTTGAGATTGGTTTTAGATGGATGTCCAATTGTTGTAAAGGATACAGAGCATTTTTTTACATGATCTTTATCATGCTGCCTATGGAACTGGTGATACTACTATTGATATTTTGGCCACTTTTGATGTTGTATCCCTTTTTACATCTATACCCAATCAAGAAGGGATTAGTATGGTGAAGTCTTATTTGACCAGGTGTGGTGCATTTGAATCCTCACATGTGGACCTTCTTTGTTTGTTGTTAGAGTTGGTCCTTGAACATAATATTTTTATGTTTGATGGTATATGTTATTGGCAAGCGGCTGGAGTACTAATGAGCACCAGCTGTGCGAATACATATACTAATCTTGTGATGACCAAATGGGAACATCAGCATATTTTATGTAAAGGGGATGCACATGTTTGTTTGTATTGCCGATTCGTGGATGACTAGTTTTTTGGTTGGCATGGTGAAAGGGATGCTCTTTTGATGTTTTTTGAATATATAAACACCAGTAGTAGCTTTTTAAAGTTTACTATGGAAATTTCTAGTGTGAAAGCTAATTTCTTGGATATTGAAATAGAAAAGAGACAGACCATCAGGCTTTTCCTGGTTAGGGGTAGCCACAGCGGAACTCCAGTCTGCTAATGATTGGCAGTGGATTTTTACGGTGCCGAGGTGCCAGCCCGATGCCCAACATTCAAAGAAGGCACACCCATTCATGCACGCTCCTACCTGCATGTCTTTAAATGTTATTCGACCATGGGGAGGACATGCAGACTCCACACAGAAGGAGCTCCAGCCGAGAATCGAACCGGAGAACCTCTTGCTGTGAGGCGACAAAAGTCATATAAAAAATAATATACACTAGAAATAGTCAGACTATCAAAGTTACAGATCTAAAAAATATCCTGTTATCTTTTAAAAAACATTACAAGAATATTAATAATAACTCATCTACAAGTAATAAAAGTATAGACAACTTTCTTGCTGATAATATTCAAATGAAGCTATCCAAACACAATATTAATAACACAGACAAACCCTGTTCCTTTAAAGAATTAAAGGAACAAATAAAAAATCTTAAGACAAAAAAGGCACCAGAGCTGGATGGTCTAATTCCAGAATTTTACAAGCTCTTACCTGATAACATCTTGAAAATCTTACTTAATGCATTCCGAGAAGTTAAAACTACAGCAAACTTCCCTCCCTCATTAAAATATTCTATCATCTCTCCCATCCTAAAACCAAATAAAGAGCCCAACCTCTGCACATCATACAGGCCAATTTCTTTGCTTAACATTGATTACAAGATATTCATGTCTATCTTAGCAGACAGATTAAACAATATTATTTCAATATTAATTCATGAAGACCAAACCGGGTTTATTAAAAACAGAAAGGTACAAGACAATGTAATTAGATTACTGTCCTTAATAGACTTAGCAAACAAGAAAAAAAATCAGATTTCTAGTTTAAGTCTTGATATAGATAAAGCTTTTGACTCCCTAAGTTAGCTATATCTGTTTAAAGCTTTGCAAAAATACAATTTCTCCCCAAACTTGGTAGGATTAATTAAAAAAATATATGAAAAGTCCATAGCCAATGTAATGATTGGACTTTATCTATCTAGCCCATATGAAATATTAAGAGGTACTAACAGGGGTGCCTTCTCTCCCCATTACTCTTTGCCCTGGCTATTGAGCCTCTTGCAAATTATGTTAGAAATAATGACAGCGTTAAATGATATACAGTGTCAGACAAATTATCCCCCAAGATAAAGCTGCTTGCTGATGGCCTACTAATAACTTCTAATGATATTGAACATTCAATCGATCACCTATTACATAATCTAGACTTCAATCACAACAAAACGCAGGCACTTCTAGTGAATAAAAATGTTACTATGAAACTTAGATCAAAAAGAGACATAAACTGGGAGGCACACATATTAAATATCTAGGTATCATTACTGAATTTAATTATAAAAAAAATCACTCACATCTAATTACCAACAACTTATATACACAATTACTAGTCTAACTGGCAGTTGGAACAGACTCTTCTTCACATTTAAAGACAAACTAACTTTAATCAAAACGATACTGTTACCTAAAATATTATTCATTAGCCAAACTCTAATAATTCCCCCACCTGTCAAAATGAAACAGAAAATTAATAACTTATTATTCAACTTTCTTTGGTATCCCAAAAAATAAGAATTTCTCTTCTCTGGCATACCACATGATGGGATGAAGGAGGTATACGGTTTCCAAATATTGATTTTTATTTAAACTCTGCATTTATTAACATGGTGCTGCTTTGGAATAATACTTCTTATACATCATATTGGAAATCAATACATGAAACCTTTCATCTTAATAGTAATAGGACATTGCTTGAATCATATACTGAAATACATACAAACATCTTTATATGGATTTTAAAAATATACATTCAAAGTGAAAGGTCAAAACTTGTTCTCACACCTCTTATAAACCAAATATTGCTGCTGTTTAAAAAGCTTATGTTTTCTAATCAATAAATTAAGAATGTATTAATAATTATGTTTCCTATTGCTTATACAAATGAATGTTTGATGTCTTTTTTTAAAACAGTTTTATTGATTTTGATTATAATGAAAACAATCACATAGACATATATAAGATAATTTACATTAGAGATTTATAAATTAATAACATATATTTAAAGCATTTAAATATGAATATACAAATAACAAAGCAAACAAACTAAACTATGTACATAGACATCCAGTATTTATGCATTAACATATACTATAACCTTCCTTTTGTAACTTGTTCTCATGAATGACAAGGAAAGTCAATTACCTTTATGCAAAATGATCATTTTTTTCTAACATATTTTGTAAGTTAACCCATAAATTATATTCATATGTCTTTCTAGATGTTCTAGAGGTTATGGGTCTTATTTGTAAATGACTAACTTCATTTAATAAATTAGTAAATGCAGAGATTGTAGGAGGATGTTTTGAAATCCAATTTTTTGTTATGATCTTTCTAGCCACTGCCAATATAGTCTATAGTAATGAGTATTTGGTCTTCCTAACACATTGGGGAACAGGTGTATTAAATATGATTAATGATTTATTCAATATGAAATTGGCTGAAAAAAGTACTTGTAAAAACTCATTTACTTTATTCCAAAAGATATTTAAGGTTGGACAGTCAAAAAACATATGTGCCTAGTTAATATCTACATCAGAGTTGCATCTATTACAGATGTTCTGTTTTTTATTAATTTTGTCCATTATTTGTGGTGTATAAAAGGATCTATTCATGAATATCCATGTGTAAATCTTCCAGTTCAGAGAAAATTATGTTTTCCCAGCTGATTGTAGCATATTAACATTATCTTGCTCACTTGGGGAATTATGAGTAATTAAACTATAATAACTCAAGTGGTTATGTGTGCAAGAAAATGTTTCTTCTCTTAAAAGTCTATAAATAAAGGAGAGACTACCTGAATATGTATGCTGGTGTAATAATGTTGATTAAAGAAATTGTAATAATACCTTGGTGTCATGTTTGCTAGTTGGTGAAGCTAGTTTTAGCTTATTATCAAGATATAGTATAAGTTTTTGTATATCTAACCATGAGGAATTATTAAGTTTATATTCCTGTATAATATGATCCATTGAACTAGTCTTGTATTCATAAGTTAGCTGGAACCAGTATTTGAGTTCATTGTTTTTCAGCTGAGAAATTATGTTAATATCTGAGGTAACAAAAGTCTCTTGTGTATATGCTATCGGAAATAAAAAAGTAGTCTTTATATTTAACATGTTTATATATAAAGTTTCTAAAGTTAATTATATGATGTATGTAACTGGCAGTATGATTAGGATTAGTATGTGTGATAAAATATTCTTTTAAGATCCATATAAAAGGTGTGTTTATGAATTCTAGTTGATATGTTGTTGGTCTTGTTATAAGTTCCATGGCTGATACTTCCCATAAAGATTTCCATTTAGCTAAATAGGTTATATCTAAGAGCTGAGAAATTGATCTGCTTATAGCGGAAATCGAATAGAGATTTAGATCTGGGAAAGCTATTCCACCATTCTTCCAGCTGTTAGTTTGTTGATTAATAGTAATTCTAGGGTTTTTTTGTGACCAAAAGAATCTTAGTATTAAAGTGTTTAGTTTATTTATAAACCTTTTTGAGGATAGAATTTGAATGGATTGTATTATGTATAAGATTTTAGATAAAATTATAATTGTTATAATGGTTAGTCTTTCTTCAGTAGTAAATATTATTGTATTCCATTTTGAAAATAATTCTTGGATATTTTGTAAACATTTGTTATAGTATAATTGAATTACTGATTTAATGTCTTTGGCAAAAATGATTCCAAGATATGTAATTTGATTTGCGTTAGCAATGTGATATGTATTATTTCCTATCATCCTTTTTTTCATTTTTTTATTATTAGGATATGTGGGTAGAATTTTTGTTTTATTGTCATTGAATGATAGACCGGACATCATTTGAAATGTTTTAATTGATTCATATAATGACATGAATGAGGAGTCATTTCCCTTTGTGATGATAAGAACATCATTGGCAAACAGTTGGATTTTGGCTATATTGTCTTTATCCATTTCCAAACCCTCTATTTCTTTATTGTTTCTTATTTCATTTGCCCAGGGTTCCATGATCAAAGTAAATAGTAGAGGAGAGAGAGGACATCCTTGTTTGGTGCCTTTTGTAATGGATATTTTATTGGAAATATATGACCCTATTTTGATATATGCATAGGTTTCTTCATATAAATGTTTTAGAAGATTAATAAAAGTATGTGAAAAAATGTAAGCATTCCAAAAGAGTAAATAGATGGATCCAGTTACTAGAATCAAAATCTGCATTAATATCAATACTAATTAGTGGTAAGTTCCTTTTCTTCCTTTGTGAGAAGTCTATAATAGCTAGGGTTCATTTTATATTATCAAAAGTACTTCTGTTAGTTATAAATCCTGTCTGGTCTTCATCTATTAATTGGGGTAAGAATTTCTTCAATCTTTCTGATAATATATTCATAAACATCTTATAATTGATATTCAGTAAAGATATTGGTCTGTATGAGGAACAGAATTTTGGGTCTTTATTTGATTTTAAAATAGGGGATATAAATGTATATTTCCAGGATGGGGGTATAATATTATCATTTTGGGCCGAATTATATACTTTGTGTAGTAAGGAAATAGCCGTTTTGGGCATTATCTTATATATTTCAGGAATAATTCCATTGTTACCTGGAGCTTTGTTTAGTTTAAGCTTACTTACTTGACTTTGTATATCTGATAAAGTAATTTGTTTATCAATAACTTCTATTTGTTGTTTGTTTAATTTATTATATATATTCTTGTTAATATAATCTGTTATGTTATCTTGTGTTTGAATTTGTTGTGTGGATTGGTTAATTTCATGAAAGTGACATCTAAACTCTTCTAATATATTTTGCATACTATGCACTTCTCTCTTCTTTTTGCAGAATGTATTTCTTTAATATAATTATATTTATTTTATCTTTTGGTCTTATTCTTAACGTTTGATACATGTTTAGGATTTACAGAATCAGCAAGAAACCTATATTTTTCTAGTGTTATCTTTGTTTTATGATGTAGGATAGATCTATATTCCTCATTTAGTTTGTATATCTCATCCCTTATATTCTTTGGAGACAAGTTGTCTTTATTATTTGTGCATAGTGAGTCCAGTTTATCCTGTATTATTCTTATATCTTTATCTCATATTTTCATCCTATTATGAAACCATTTGTTTATTTGTCCATATAAATATGCTTTTAGGGCATCCTAAATAAATATATCATGTGTGTCTGATGCAGAGTTTATATTAATGAAGTTTTGTGTCTCTTCTGTTATGAATAATTGAAAATCCTTAAGTTGTGTGAGATATGCTGAAATCCTTTTAATTTGGACACTATGGGTGTTATTAATATTAAGTTCAAATATGATAGCATTATGGTCCGAGATTGGGCAGGATATAATTTTGCTGTTGGTTAGGTTATTCATTATCTGTGTGGAAATAAATATTCTATCAATTCTAGAATATGTTTTGTATCTATTAGAATAGAATGTGTATTGTAATGAGTTATGATCCACAAAATTATATATGTCTTTGAGTAGGTATAAGTCCATGACATTTTTAAGTTGTTTAGCTTGTGCTGTAATTTTTCTTTTTCCCTAAGTGGTTGTATATTTAGGGTCTCAGATACAGTTGTAGTCACCTGCCATAGTAATATGTCCCTCAGATAGTGAAACTATTTGATTCAATATGTGTCTAATAGTATTTGTACCAATACCGGGTAACAGATAGTTGTTTATTAATGTATATAGTTTCTTACCCATCTCAATTACAGCCAAGCAAACAAACCTTTATTGTCTTGGTATGCTTTGATTATTCTAGGTAATGGTAATGTTTTGTTCCACAATATTGCTACACCTCTTTTTTTTCATACACTCTGAGCTTACTATATTTGTGCATTTGTTTGATTTATTTGTATCTAGAAATTTAATAGTATCGTTTGTTAAATGGGTTTCTTGTAAGAATACTATATTAGGTTTATGAAAAACTAGATATTTAAATAAATTACTTTTTTTAAATGGATTGTTTAAACCATTTATGTTAAGTGACATACCTTTCAACATAGTCATATTATGTAATTGTACCTGAAAGATGTGTTAGTAACATATCAATATCATATGTATAATGTGAAAATTTCCACAAAAAAGTGAATTTGTTCCTATTAAAAATATTAAATCTCATGTCTTTAGGAAAAAAATGTATTCCTTGAGCTTTATTCTCTATATTTTCTGTAAATAAGCTACTGTGGATGTCAAAAAACTCTTTTTTAAAAAAATGATTACATACACTAGATAAAAACAAACATCCCAATGCTCCCCGCCTGGAGTAATAACCTCCTAATCCCAATGACATCTGTCACTGTGATCAACCCCTAAACTGTAACAACAGAGTACAAACTCCACTAATAACATACTTTATATACTTTACGTTAGAAACATTAAGTTAACCAAATTCTAATGAAATCATTAATTGTCCTAATATAGTATTATCTGGAAGGTTTATACTTTCATAGATATCATATCTAGTAAGAAACCTATGTAACCTAATAGATTCAAAATATGATTTACATTCCAAAATAAGGCAAATGTTTAACAGATCATTTAAAAGGACTAAGTAATTTAGCCCACTGCCTTACTATTAACATAGATAACAGAGGTTGTGTGTATAAACAACATTTCTATTAGGTTATCAGATATAATACATTATCCTGGACACAATGTTATTGTTCAAACCATGGTTTGTTTAAATGTAATTCTGTTTTGTATTAACATGTTTATAACTTTCGTTATATCCCTTCCTTTTATTTTAACTTATATACATGAACACGAGAGGGAAGAGAGAGAGAAAATAGAGAGAGAAAAAAAAGTAAAACAAGGCTAACATGGAGTTAGGATCCCTTGTAAACAGTTATATTTAGAATGACTATTTAGAAGACGTAAGTGTAATTATAAACAGTATGTCATTTAAATAAACATTGTAATATCCCCAAATGGGATGTAGTCACTATAAACACATGTATATACAACCGCTTTCACTAGTGGCAGAACAAGATATCTATTTGCAAAGTTCTTTTTAGTATACCACTTTTGTTATTCAATTCTTTGCTATGCAAACATACATTCTGAAATGATATGCATAACCTTACTTATGACTCTTAAATATAAAGATTGCACAAATTTGTGAAGATATTGGGCCGGATTCACGAAACCTCTGTGTAAGACTTAATATGTCTTACTCGGAGGCTGCAGTTGAACGGTATGACATCAGCGTGCCATGAATGTTCATGAGGGCACGCTGACTCATCCGTAACTCTTACACGGACTGAGTAGGCAAGCAGGGTGTGTGTCTGACTGCCGAGCAGTCTAAATGTCCACGCCCCTGCAATGTTTTAAAAAGCATAATGTCAACAGACAAGAGCGAATCCGCTCAAATGTACTTGCACCCAACACCACACTCACTGACACTGTAAACCCCCATTAGAGTTATAAAACGGAAAAAATTAAATTTTTTTTTTAAATCCACGATATAGCTTCCCATATTTGCACTTGTTTGCGTGGGTTTGCTTAACCACAGTTAGCAATTGTGACATTGAAGAGCATATAAGAACTACTTATGCAAATTAATCCAAATAGCAATAGCGTAATGGTAGAGAGTATGCACAAAGAGAAGGCATTCACGGTTCGAGTCCCACCACTCCCCTTCTTATTTATGTTTTAAATCAGTATTTTAAAGAATACCAGACAAATATGATTAAAATTTTATTAAAAGCAGTGACATGGCCAATGTATCAGCGAACAAAATATATATTTTTAAAAGACCCAGATATATAATAGCCTGCCATTAAGCAACATTTTACAGAGCTAAACACAGGTGCCCATAGTTTAATAGCGCTATACCCATCTAAACAGAGGTGCCCATAGTTTAATAGCGCTTTATCCAGCTAAACAGAGTTGCCCATAGTTTAATAGCACTTCACCCAACTAAACAGAGTTTCCCATAGTTTAATAGTGCTTCACCCAGCTAAACAGAGTTGCCCATAGTATAATAGTGCTTTACCCAGCGCAATAGAGTTGCCCAACATTTAAAAACATTTTACCCAGCGCAATGTGTTTGCGCGAACATGCGCGCCGCACCAACCAGGGCACCGTAGGGCACAGGGGAGCAATGTAGAGCTAAGTTGCTTAAATGCAGCCACACCCCCTAGCCTGTCTAGACAGTATTAAAATAAAAGAATGACAAGGTTTGAACCCAGGACCCTTTGCATCATAATCAAAGTACAGAACCACTAAGTCATGACATCATAGAGGAAACAGCCACTATTAACATACATAAACTTAGGAATGGTAGTTTAACCATTACTAAGCAGGTCTGCAGTCAGCCGAGAATTTTACAAAATGGCCAATCACAAAAAAGTGCAGGAAATGCGGCATATTTAAGCCCCACAAGTGGGAATACATGCCATAACTGACTGTAGCTCACATCTGCGGTCAGAATGTCTGGTGTTGGAGAGGGAGTGCACTTCCGAGCGCAGAGATGGGGCACCGAGGAGTCCAAATACATGGTCTGGCTCCTAGTCCACCGTCACGAGGCAAGACTCCTGCAGGGCCAGTTCCAAGGGATGGATTACAAGACAGAGACTTGGAACCGGTTAGCTCGTGTCCTCACCAGTGCCACAGGCGTTCCCTGGACTGGTGAGCAGGTCCGTCACCACCATGCGGACCTGAAGAGACGAAAGGAGGACCACCTGAACCAGTGGCTACAGGAGGCCCATGGGATGCGGGATGCCCCACAACTGAGTATGTAGCCATGGAATGCAGTATGTAAGGATTTAAAATGGAGTATGTATAACGGATAGGAATTTCTCAATATCCCTTCATTTACTTTACAGCTGCAGGTGACCGTGTTACGAATCAGCAAGCCTATGAAGATAGGCTGCTAAGGCTGTGCCACCAGGCAGGTTAGTGATTATTCTGCATGTATTGCTATATAAAATATGGGAGAGAGCATGAAAGAAAGTGTTGTAGTCCAATAATACAGCCATAAAATGGACTGAATAAGTCCTCTGCATGTACTGTCAGATAAAAACATTAAAGAGGCAGAAAGAGAGTGTAATAACCCATTTAGAAAGGTAACAAATGTCTGGAATAATATCTCTGCAGGCACTGTCATATAAAATAATATGTGAGTGAGCCTGAAAAAAGAGTGTGCTAGCCTATTAATAAAGGTATAATATGTTGTGAACATGTCTGCCATATATACCATTAAAACAAATAAAGGAGTGAGCCTGTGGAAAAGTGTGTAATGTCATTAATAAAGGTCTAAAACCCAGAGTGTGTCTGTTTCACTTGGTATGAAATGTTGTTGTACCCTTGCATTATGCAAATAGTAATGTGTTAGAAAGTGCTGGCAACCCAGAGTTTTGCAGTCCCATCTAAAGTGGGTGATGGAAGTGTTAGTAGCTGTGAAGTAAATATACAGCCTCAACAGTCAGTTACTGGCTGGCATGCATAAGTAAATCTGGCACATGAGTAGCATGTGAATATGTTCCCCAGAAATATAAGTGTGCTTCAATAAATGCAGGGTTCTGTACAATTAGAAGTGAAAATGTCATGTGAAAACATCCAGATATGTAGATAAAGAAATTTAAATGCAACCATGAAATATGTAGCAGTAACATCTGCATCCTGGACAGTTAGTATGTGAGATATAGGTCAAGTATAGACTGAACTAGCCAAACGCATTACACAACCTAATGCATGGTGGCAAGTGTAATAATACATGTAGGGAATATACACCTGCAGTCACTAGGAATGTAGTGTAGAGTAAAAGTGTTTATAAGATGTTAATGGAGGTTTTTTGCTACACCCTACTGTTTGTGCATAAACCATGCAATTCCGCACCTCAATGGGTATGTGTAATCTTAAATATTTGTCGGGATATATGTCCTATTGTTCCATAAATATTTGCACTCATGTTGATGCATGTGCCCTGTTCAAACACCATGTTCATGGTGGCCTGTTGCTACCGATCATCCCTGCATGCAGTTGGAATAACCACTGTTGTTCAATATATGCATGTGTTATGTTTGCTGTTCAACTGTTGAAACTGTGGTGTGTTGGGTTAATGGGAATATTACTGCATGCTGCTACAACTAATCTGGAATGCTGTTGTTTATGTTGTAATGAAACACACCGAATCACAGAACATATGGGAAGGCCAGTCCCAGTGGACCCACCTGTCCCTCCTCAGTTGGCGAGTGCACCTGGCACCAGTGGCTCTGGTGTCCAGCCTGGACTCCCCTCCTCCATTGGCCCTGTGCCACCTTCAGGTGGAAGCACTGCAGGGGATGGGGCTCATCCCCCTGTGCAAGCGTGGGCGGAGAAGGGCCACCTGTCACCCTTCGAAGGGTCCGGACTGTGGTGCATAGGGAGATCCAGCGTTCAGTCGCTGATCCCCTATGCCAGCTTGAGGCGAGAGTGGCGCGTCTCATGGGTGAGCCTGCCCATCCTACTCAGCCCCCAGCACAGCCACCCCCGGGGCTGTGAAGGTGCAGTGGTGACTGCCCATGGGTGGGGATCTCAATTCCACTGTTACCATCTGTGGATTCATGGGCTTGCGATTTCCAAACAACCTTCCCCGTCAATTGTGTTCACCCACCCCATGTGTCAAATTCCACCCCTGTATGCATCTTGTTTGTCTTGTCTGTTTACCTCCCCAACCTACCTCCCCAAATATACCTATTTCCCCTGCCTCACTTACCACTCTCGAAAAAAAAAAACAAAAAGAAAAAGGGCAATCTGTACCGAAAAAAAATTATGCCCCATACATAGCTTCCCATTTTGCACACATGTCCATAGGACATGTACACCGATAATTCTAATTGGCAGTGCAACAAACAATGTTGTCCTCACCCCTCTCTCAGGGGTGGAAGGTCTCAAAACTCACTTCAAATTTTCAACATATGCACAGCTGTTGCTGTTAAAGAAATGGGCAGCTATGGGCCTTCCCTACACCCTTCCTGCACATCCCGAGCGTGTTTTCCTACTGTCTGCCCATCTCTGTGCCCCCTTTTTTCACCACTTTCCTATCTCCCCATTTTCTTTTCTTTAAAAGAAATTAGCGCGGGGGTTACCGGGAGTAAGCACTTTTAAGCAGTAGTTAGCGGGGGTGCGCGAGTGTGAGCTTGTGTGCGCTTAGCAAACCTGCACAAACCCACTTACAACTGCTTAAAATGCCTTAGTCACTCTGTATGACAAGGCCCTTGTATTGCTCAGCAGCAAAATAAAAATACCCTTGTCAGTCTCGAACCCGGGATCTTGGACTCACCAGTCTCAAAGAATTACCACTAAACCACAGCAGATATATGATCACTTAGTGCTGAAAGCAATTTATCATGCATTACCATGAGTGAATGTAAAGGAAAAATAGGAATGGCATAACACAAATCTTGCTCTGTGGGTCTTAACCAGCAGGTGTTGTTGAATTGCATGACATGACTGTGAAAAGAGAATCAGCCATGCTAGTAGGGAATAAGGTTACAGTAGCAGCTTACAAACCCCACACAGTATCAGAGCAGGATACACACTGGCATATTAGCATAGGTCACAGGCCAGACCTTCCAACAGTGACTGCTCTACAGTGATGACCTGATTAGTAAACAAAAGTTAGCTGTCCCCCTCTGACTCCCTGTGAAATGTACTAACAGTAGGCAGAAAGGTGTTGAATCTCACTTAATAACAAATGTCAATAGGTGAGAGTAGACACCGCTTGCACATCAGAAAAGGTGTAGTAATTGAAATGGTCTGAATCACCCAAAGTCTGAACTGAAACATGTCAGAACTATATCACAGGTGTATCCCAGTTATATGTACCTTCCCCTGAGGCTGTTCAAATATATACGTGAGAGTATCTGAGGCCTGGAAGAGTCAGAAACACACAGGCATATTAGCTTGTCTGCTGTTACACACTCTGCAAATAGCTGTAGAATGAATCCCACAAGCATGCCCTTATGTAGAAGTACAACACAGAAATAGCAAAAGATGTAGCCATGTACTGCTAGCAACCACCTGTGACAATGCCATTGTTCAGGTGCTGAAAAGACTGCTGTGGTGCACAGTCAAAGAATACTAGGCTGACCTCTGTCTACCATCTGGATATGTCCACAGGTGGGAGCTACTCAGACAGACTACAAGCCTTCATAGACTTACAGGTACACAGCAACTCTGCATGTTCAGCAAGATAAACATCACACGATAATAAATAATGCACACTGCAGTTCTGCTCCCCTACCCAAAGGTACTATATACCCGTGTAGTCAGGCACAACCAAGGGTGTAGGTAGGCATACACAGTACAGAAATGTGTCCAGTCATCCTGAACAGACTGTGCTAATGCCAACACAAACCACAAAATGTTCAGATGTGAGTAATGTACTAATGACAGTATAGCCGTTCGCAAACAGTGCATGTGCCTGATATTCATAACTGGTAGTACAATATACTTAGATATCCTCAGCCCTCTCTCAGGGGTGGAAGGTTTCAAATATCCCACCTAATGTATTGCATATGCACAGCTGTTGCTGGTAAAGAAATGGGCAGTTATGGACCTTCTCCACACCCATCGTGTACATCCCAAGCTAGTTTTCCTACTGTCTTCCCCTCTTTGAGCACCCTTTATCACCGCAGTCCTATCTCCCCATTTACTTTTCTGTCAAAGACATGAGCGTGCGGGTTAGCGGGAGTGAGCAATTGTAAACAGTAATCAGCGAGTTTGCACCAGTGTGTGCATGTGTGCGCCTAGCGTAGCATTGCTAAGATATGATAAGATCCGCCAAGCTTAGCTTACTATTGCTAACATAAAATAAGCTAAGCTTCGCTTAGTATTGCTAACATAAAATAAGCTAAGCTAAGCTTAGCTTGGTATTGCTAAAATACAATAAGCTAAGCTTAGCATCGCTTAGCATCTCTAAGCGTCGTGTAAAGCCGCCCCAACTCGCTTACAACTGCTTAAAAGTGCCTTTGTCACTCTGTATGACAAGGCCCTTGTATTGCTCAGCAGCAAAATAAAATACCCTTGTCAGTCTCAAACCCCACACCTTGGACTCACCAGTCTGCATGATGTACCACTCAGCCACAGCAGACACACAATAAC
This sequence comes from Protopterus annectens, assembly GCF_019279795.1. NCBI lineage: Eukaryota > Metazoa > Chordata > Ceratodontiformes > Protopteridae > Protopterus > Protopterus annectens. The sequence goes on from NC_056741.1 coordinate 281,744,922, forward strand.
TTGGTGCTGAAAGAAATATAACATGCATTACAAGGAGTGCATGTAAAGGGAAAATAGGAAAGCCATAGGAATAAATTGCAATAAAAAATATGACATGCATTACAAGGACTGAATGTAAAGGGAAAATAGGAAAGCCATAGGAATACATTTCAATAAAGAAATATGACATGCATTACAAGGACTGAATGTAAAGGGAAAATAGGAAAGTCATAGGAATACATTGCAATAAAGAAATATAACATGCATTACAAGGACTGAATGTAAAGGGAAAATAGGAAAGCTATAGGAATACATTGCAATAACTACTGTTGTATGCCAGTTAATTCCCTAATTCCAAAAGAAAGTACATACTCCCATGTATCCAGTGTTAGCATTAGGAGGTGTGAGTAAACTTACACACTGAGAAGAGTGCACTTGAAGAAGCAACAGTCAGGTGTCAGTACAACATGCATTTCACTGGCTACAACCCAGCTTCAGATATGAGACATATACCAACCTTCTGACTGACACAACAGTGTCCACAGCAAACAAGCATGGTCCCCACCTTGCAAAACTGAAAGGCCTATGCCTACCTGACCTATCATTTTGTAGCAGTGTCCTGAAATCACAGTGAGAACTGCAATTACCACACAGCAGGCTGCATGCAATTACTAAATGGTGGGCACCAACTGGTGCAGAGGCCATCACATGCACATGTGCAGATACCTACAAAAGCAGCCTGTACTAGCTGTCCACACATGCAATAATATCATTGCAGCAACTGGAGAGAGAGAGAGAGAGTGAGTGAGAGAGACAGACAGACAGTTGGAGAGACCAACCCAAACAAAAAAAAAACAGAGGTGGTTGGAGACACCAACTAACGAAAACAACAACTAAAACAAACAGAGGCGGTGGAAAACACCAACCTAAACAAATAAAAAAAAACATCAACAGGTACAACAGACTGAGATGAGAAATACAAAGGTAAGGTATGTAACACAGATGTATTTGCTGGCATCCGAATGATGTGTCTGAAGGGTACTCTACATTCTGTGAACACTCCTTATGTGGTAGCAGTTCGTATCTATATGTATATGCAGATGTGCATAGGGCAAGTGACATACTGCAACTGTTAGTGAAGGCTGGACATATATATGTATTTGGAGGTTGCTATGTGCACATATCTATGTAGGTTGTAGTGTGTGGCATTGAAATCAGCAAGCACTGCGGGTATATGTCATTTGGTGGTTAAGTGCTGTGGGACTGAGTTACAGCCAGTGAGGTCTGCTACAGCTATATGGCCTGAGGACAGCAAAATGCATTCTGCACAAAACTGTGCAATATTATTACATAATTGTATGTCTCACAACTGTTCCATAATTGATATTCCCACCATGAAAGGTGGGCAGTATATCTGCATATATGTGCATGTATATGTACAGCAGTGGCTGTTTACAAGTATGTGTATATATATATATATATATATATATATATATATATATATATATATATATATATATATATATATATATATATATATATATATATATATATATATATATATATATATATATATATATATATATATATATATATATATATATATATATATATATATATATATATATATATATATATATATATATATATATATATATATATATATATATACACACACACACACATACACACACACACACACACACACACACACACACATATATACAGATATATATATATACATATATAGATATATATAGATATATACAGATATGTATATATAGATATATACATATATATATATATATATATATATATATATATAGAGAGAGATATATAGATATATGCAGTTATATATGGATATCTATGGATATATATAGATATGTGTATATATATATATGTATATAGATATATATATATATATATATATATATATATATATATATATATATATATATATATATATATATATATATATATATAGTGAGAGAGGAGACACAGGGTCAGGCGTGTGCAACAGGTGCCTGGTGACCAAGGCATGGACTGAACACCAGTGTTGATACTGCAGTGCCATACCCCATTCCAAAACACTTTACCTACTAACTACCAGATAGGTGGTTGCCTGACTAACACTGAAGGTGTCAGAAGGGAACATGGGACACAGGTGGACAGTAGCCTCCCCTTTGATATTCACAGTGCCACAATAGTCTTGTAATCTGTTTACGTGGTACGTGTAGATCAGTGTTCCCCTGTACTCATCACAATGCCCTATGTGGTATGTACCTCACATGACAACTACAGCAAGTGGAAAGGCCACAGACATACCTCACAAAGGGTAATACTGCCCTGAAACACATACCCTATGCAGACTAACTCACATAATCATAGCTACAGTGCGTTGTATACCGGCCACCCAGAGGTTACCTCTGCCAAACATACAGAGGTATGCCACACCCATAGCAGTCAGACAACCACCATGTCAACACCTCACAACCCCACCGGGCTACATGGCCTAGGTCCCTAGTCCCCGCAACCTCACTAAACAACACATGCTGGAGGGATAGGCTCCTACTGGCAAATATGCCATACTCTGCAGTAAACCACCCAGCATGAACAAACAAGGCTCCTCAGTAGCAGATGTCAGACATACCCCTGATGATTGTCTGGGGGATAGGTAACATGCCCTGGGAATCACCTCTGTGTATCCCGTTGACAGGAGGAAGTGAAATCTAATTACATGTGTGTCACAGGCCAGGGTAGCATATGGCTAGGCTGCTGTAGGCCCCAGGGACAATAGCGTATTACCTACTTATGACACAATGCACACAGACATGTACACAGTGCAATACCTGCTATGGGAGATGGAATGAGTGTGACAGTGAATGTGTGCAAGGTCTGTGACGGTGTGATAGCTAGGTGTGAGGTTGTTTCTGTCATGGTCGTTTGTGTCCTAAGTGTGAGGCCAGAGAAAGATGTGTCAGTTATTGGGATGCAGACATAGTAGGATGGTATATGTTGTGACGTAGTTCCTTGTGTACGACTGTGGTGTCTCATCATAGGCTGAAGCAATACATGTATGCTCAGTAAGTGGTATTGCTGGTGAATCCAGCCGGCATTTGAACTGTTGTACCACCTGAAGCTGTAGGCCTAAACAGCACAGTATGGTGTATGTTCACATTCCCTGGTAACACTGTCTTGTGTGTTTCCTGCAGTCTGCACAGATTACATTCCTCAGGCATAGGTATCTGTAAGTAGGGGCACACAGTATTGTAAGGTACATAGCAAATGCTCATCTGTGTTAGCATACATTTGTGTCTTGTATGAATGTCTGATATGTGTGTAATGATGCCTGCATCATGTCTGCAATCACATGTGTGATGCAGAGTTTGGGTGTGTACCTAGCAACATGTATACTCTGTTACAGCAGTATGCCAGCTATATTAACAACTGTGCACATATGTTAGGTAGGGGTATTGACTCAATGACTAGGGTGGGTTACTGGTTATACTGTAACTGTACTTCACATTCATTGCAATGGATGACATATTTCTGCATGCATTAGCTTGATATGTACCCCCTGGCAAGGCTGTGCATTGGATCCCAAACAGTGAGCCGAGTATTGGTGTATACTGGTGTGTCATATGGAGTGTGGCAGGCACTGTCAGCCAGCTGTGGGCTGAGCACAGATATGTGGTATTGAATGTGTGTATCCTGTGACAGACGAACAGATGCTATATATGGCAGTTAACTGATATCTGTACTGTATAATGTTAAGTGTGCCACATGACTTGCTCACACATATCGTTTACTTGTCTTCCAGGCTTATGGCTCATCACAGGAACCCCTGGTACACAGCTGCAGAGGAACAGGAAATCCACCACAGCCTGGTTCAGCACTATACCCTGCTGTTTTCAAGGGCCAGCCAGCACCAGCAGGAGCGTACTGCACTGTGGCAAGAACTTGTTCGTCGGGTAAATGACATAGGCATACATAACTGGACATATGAGCAGGTACGCCATCACTGCAGTGATGTCCGACGGCGTGCGCCTGATATCCACAGACAACAGCTTGCCATAGGTGGTGGGGTGGCCATACATCCCTCCCTCACCAGAGTGGAGGAACTGCTGCTAAGTGTGGTGGCTCCTGGCCTACAGCAACAACAACATCACACATGTGTTGTCATGGAGGCCGGAGCCACCCAGCATAGTGACATGGAGCATGCAGATAACATGCCCTAGCTGTAGACTACTGTTACCTGTATTGTTAGATTATGCAAGTGTGAGATGTGTACTGTGTTTAGCAGTTGTGCTGCCTATTGTGTGCAATACTGATAATTTGAATAGTATCTGAACACCTATGCCTGTTGTTCTACTGTAGATTAGCACACTCACAGTAGCAATGCCACAGTTGTGGCCACTGACAATCAGTGTCATATTCTTGCAGGTCCCTCTGGTGTGACAGCAGGGCAGACGTTACATGCTGGTGAGTGTGTTAACACTTTAAACTTGGTATTGAACTGTGCATGTCATAGGTGAGGTATAGGCCATGTACACATAACACACCTACGCATAATGCATGCTCTGCATGTTTGCTGTGAGACGTGAAACATCTCAGTAATGTCAGTAGCTGCCTCAATCACATGCAATGCACAGAGCATCAGACACAAATGTGGCAACACTGTACTGCACATTGGATAGGCATAGTTGACACACATGTACACAACATAACACGTTTGTCATACGCAGTACACCTCAACATGCTACACATAGTGTAACCGGACACCGACTGCCAGGTCACACTTCAGTATCCCACATGTCATCCACACACCACACATACCATACCTGAGGGGTAGGGGCCTAGCATGGGGCTGTGCAACACTCCTCAACACATAACACAGTCATGGTAGGCAATGCTCCCTATTGGACACCTCACACTCCCTTGTGCAACGTGGCTGTGTAATTGTGAACTTAGCCACGGCACTGTGGTTCAGGTACAGCATGTTAGGCAGTGGTCTAGCACACTTTAGTGGCCTTGAGTGACCACATGCATGATGATGATGGCTAATGGTACTACACCCCATACTGTTACAATGGCCATGTCCAGGATGGGTATCCCATCATGTATACATGCACCACTCATCCCGTGTGTGTACATAGCATGCATGTGCTGCACCTGTGTCCACATTAATCTGCTACAGACACAGACACTGCAATCAGACATGGAAATCCATGTGACACACAGATAACGCACGCAGCCATGGTATGTATACCTATGTGTGATGGTGCACAGGACATTGCAGAGCTTATAATACTTGCACAGAAATGTCATGTCCTTGTACACATTGTGTTCCAGGGTGTAGGCAATCACTGAACATGTACACACATGCACCACAGCCATGTACACTGTCATTAACTATGGCTGTCTACACTCACACTGCATGGACTTGATCAACACTTATTCTGCATGCTGACACGTGTGAGTGACTGTTTGCCTTGTGATACTGTCATCCACCTTCAACCAGTATTGAGTATGATTTGGATTTCTGTTGTGTGTGTGTATCTGCTGTAGTGAAGAGTGTGCATGTGTTCCTGTGTGCCTGTGTGCATGTGTTCATGTGTGCATGTGTTCATGTGTTCATGTGTGCATGTGTGCGTGTGTGCATGTGTGCATGTGTGCATGTGTTCATGAGTGCATGCGTGCATGTGTTCATGTGTTCATGTGTGCATGTGTTCATGTGTGCATGTGTGCATGTGTGCATGTGTACATGTACAGACCGTAACGTGTGTTTCCTGTCTTCCTCTCACAGGTGCTGAGGTAGGGCTTGGTGAAAGCAGCAGGCAACCTGAAGCCACTGCCACGGATAGTGGTGATGATGACATATGTATTTTGGCACAGGGAGATTTGACAGGGCCTGTTGTTGGTCCACCAATCGACAGTACACACAGCATTCAACCCCTTCTATGTGCACACTCATACTGCCATTACATCCCTCACCACCAATGGCCATAGGGGAGGGACAGCATACAGTTGGCATTGACCAGGAGAGTGTGGTACCCATGGCACGTGCATCCCCTCACAGCAGCAATAGCCATAGATCCAGAGTGGTACCACATAGGTGGAGGTCCAGGGGTTCTCGGGGGTGCACCACTGGACATATTGCCCCTGGCAGGTATGCCCTCACAGGTCTTACTACGACCAATATGTTCCAGGCTGTAATGCAGCCTCAGGCACATATGGAACGGTACACCAGGCAGGGACTTAGGGCACAGAGGGCACATAACACAGCTATCAATGACAGCATCTGTGACCTTGCTGGTGCCATCCGGACATACACCGAGGTCATTGATAGACGGGGGGAGACAATAGATGCCCTCCACAACATGTCTTCCTCAAGCCAGGACCATGCGGGCTGGTTGTGATGTCGACGCAGATGCATGACAGCAACAGCTGGCAGTGGTCTCGGATCGCCCACAGCTCACAGCCGCTCCCGTAGTGGCAGTACCAGCCCCAGCAATGCTGGGCCTAGCCTGTCCATTGTCCATCCCAGTAGACCACATGCATGTGGCTCTGGCCAGTCCCCGCAGGGACATGGGTCCAGTCGTCATACCTCTGCCTCTGATGACAGTACCCAGTCAGGGTTGGTACCTGATACCGTCCGCAGCACCCCTGCCAGGCACTGGTACTGTGACCGTGGCTGGAGACAGTGATCTGTACAGCCAAGCAGGTACAGTCTGTGGCTGTCCCACAAACCAGCGTATATGGCAGCCACATGGTGGAGCTGTGTGCATGCAGACACACACACATTAAGCAAACAACTAGGGCTCACACATACACACACACATTACATCAACATTGGCCCATGCTGTACTATTGTCCCCCCCCCCACACACACACACACACAGAGACATGTTGATTGGATGGGTCAATGTCAGGCTCTGGCAAACAACAAAACGCCCTGTGCATATGATGATACCTGTACCGCCTCCTGTCATCTGCATTATCAACGGAGGGACAGGCTAACATGGTGCTGATGCACAGGGTGACACTATAGCAGTGTAGCAATAACAGCGAGTTGTCAACAAGGAAGTCTAACTACATTCTTGTAGGTATATCTGAGCAGACATTATGCATGAAAGCTCTGATTGTCAATGTAGCATTGTTTACACCACTGTTAGGTCTGAATATGTATTATCCACCCATGTGCCACTTGGCTGATGTGTGATGTGTTGCCAGCATGTGTTAGCGAGTGGACAGTATGCGTGTGATGTGTGCAGTACAGATTAGCAAGTGTACATCTGTGAACATGATGGGTGCACACTGTCTGGATGTATGTGCATAGTGGACACATGGGACATGTGGCATACCCTGTCGTACACATTATTAACATCCCATTGCATCTTTCAATGGCCAGTATGCATTCTACTACAGTTATGTACTAACATGGGTAGACGTGTGTATGACATGGGTTGACACTATGCTGCGGGTGATACCGTTAATATCAGTCAATGATTTGCAGTCTGTTAGTATACACAACCTCAAAAGCATGACTATAAGCAATCATTGGATGATGTCCTGACAAATGACACACAGTAGTAGAGAACCCAGTATCAATTGGATCCTTCCGGTGTTACACTATAACACTAACCAGTGGTGATGACTGCCACCCATTACTGTGACCATACCTGTGTGTCATATAGCCCCCTTAGGTACATGCAGACACACTAGGGATGTGTCCATCTAAATCTGGGAATGCATGGAATGGCCTACAATGCATTCCCTGGATGGGACGCATATCCTACACAAGGGTATCATACAGACAGATACCTGTTGTGTGATACATGCTGTATAGCAGTAAGTCGACTATGGCATAGTCATCCTCATGTACTATACATACTATCCTGTCAGTACCACACCGGTGGTAGCCCTCAACATGTATGTCAGGTACCATTGTGTACATACAGACCCATGTTATGTCATGTGTCCCTTGGTATCCACATATCCATAGGTATTGTGGAGTCCCAAGGTGTATCACAGACATTAGAGGCCTGAATGCATATCCACAAGGCAGTCATACACCTATAAAGACTGTCCATTCTTGGCAGACTTTGTTGTGTATGACCCCCTGCTATAAAACACGCTAAACACGCGTTTTCCAGCTTGTACCAACTCAGCACAGATCCTCGTGGTGGCCTGCAGAGTGATCCAAGCAGCAGAGAGCTAAAAGAGTGACTTTTTACCAGATATAACTATTTTTTGTGGCTCTCCCACTGTTATTAAGCTAGCGACTGCATTTCGCCTGTTTTACTGCTACTTTAAGTGATTTCTGCATTTTACACTGTTTATTGCACTTTAAGTTACTAATTGTTGCAAATTGTTTCTGTAGGCTACACACTAAAGTGCGCTAGCCAATTTACAGCATTTATAGCATTTACTGTCTGTTTTTTTCCTTATCTCTGTAATAAAACAAAAAATCTCTTGTTTTCCCCCTTACTGAACTAGAGTAGTCCAGTTTCAGAGTTGCTGATCCCTGGGCTTTGTTTTAGTTCCTGTTACTGATCCATTGCCTTATTAGGAAGGAGGGAAGTTTCTTTGCTTACCAGTGGGAGTGGAAGCACTGGCCTTTTGTCCGATTTGGTGAAGTTTCAGCCAGAAACTAGTAGTCCATTGGTCGTTTTGGGCCAATTCCTAGCTCCCTTCAGCCCCTGCTATAAAACACGCTAAACAGCGTTAGCTGATTTAGCGGAGTTGCCACTGTTGCACACAAGAGCAGGCTAAACAAGGTTAAACTATTCGGCCATCTAAATTCCACTCTTCAAATTTTCCTTAGAACTACCTTCCTCGAGCTGTACTGCTGATCTAACCAGCATATCCTATAACTGAAAAGTTCATCTCTACTTGATTCCCAAGTAGACTATTCTCTATCTGTAAAGCCTAGCACTTACTCCTACAGTACTTGCACCTTGATAAAGCACTCTTATTATAGATAGTACCCCACCAGCCTAAAACCCACTTCCCCAGCCCTTTGAAAGTCTCTTTATCTACTACTTCTAGTATGTCGAGGGATCAGTTGCTAGTGTCCTCTCCAGCTCAACTGGTGAACCTGGGAATATTGAGGCAATGTTGCAATTGCCTCATGTACACAGACAATCCTCTCCTTCTCCCACAAAACACAAATACATGCGAGATGCAACTATATGGCCAAACTGGAGGCTGAGCTCTCTCAACATAGGACTGGCAAGACCAGACAGGAGGAGAAGGTAACCACACACAATACATACCCAGTCACACATGGTACCATCACAACTTCAAATCATACACATACTCACACAAAGACATACTGAGGCTCTGATCAAAATTTACCAAAACAGCAGAGGCCACCAAAGCAGACACCCAAACAACTACCACCTCACGACCCAACACATGCAACACATAGACCACACAGTCAGAGTTTCAAACAGTCACAGCCCTTAAGGCCAAACAAAATGCCAGACACACTTGTCATTGGTGATTCCATAGTCAGACACACTGGCGTCCGCTCACCAGACTGAGTAAGGAGAAGGTCACAGTAAGCTGTCTGTCGGGTGCTAGAATCCACCACATAACGCAAGCACTCAGGTCTCTCAACAGCAGGTACAAGTACGACTCAGTCATTGTCCACGCTGGTGTCAATGACCTGAGCGTGCCTCCTTGGACTACATGAAAAGGGACATCGAGGAGCTCTCTGATTATGTAGCCCAGGCAGGTATGACCCTGACCTTGAGCAGTATCCTACCTTCACCTAGAATGATGCCACAATACAGTGATAAGATGATCAGCTTTAATAATTGGCTTAAATTCTGGTGTCATTCAAAGGGGATCCAATGACTATCTTCCTGGGATGACATGCTGGACAAGCCACGCTGCTTTGCAAGGGACGGCTTGCACCTGTCACCCCTGGGCTTCCGGATATTGGCAAAGGCTCTTGCCACCCCATAGTGCCTTTTTTAGGCAAGGCTCAAATTCTAAACCTACCACCCTAGAACACCAAAAAGGAAAAAAACTAAGGGTAATGCTGCTCAATGCCAGAAGTCTCACTCTCAAGATGCACGCACTCGAGGCCCTTCTCAATATGGAGAACATCGATGTCTGTGCTGTGACAGAAACCTGGTTCAAGGCTCCTGAGAGCACCCCAGCACTAACAGGTTTCACCTCATATCATGCGTTCCGGCCCCAAAATCCGGACAACACCAAGAAAGGAGGGGGGGGGGGTCCATATTCATAAAGGACACCCACACCTCAAGGTTGGTGGCAACACACGATGCATCGGAGACCATCCAGGTGCAATTAACCATAGGCAAGACTGCTCTGCAATTTGTAGCATGTTACAGGCCACCCTCTCAAACTCAGGAACCTCACATGGCCTTCCTGAAAACATTGGAGGGGATAAATTTATCTCCAAACACCATCATACTAGGTGACTTCAACTACCCTAATATAGACTGGGAACACTACTCAAGCCCGAACACTCTAACCCAAAGATTCCTGGAGTTCATAAACTCAAATGCCATGGAACAACTAGTCACCATCCCCACAAGAGGAGAAAACATACTTGATCTCATCATCACGAACATGGGATCAAAATGTTCAACACCGAAGTATACCCCTCACTGGTGAGATCAGATCATAAACTAATCTTGCTGGAGGTCCTCATCCGCCCCACCTGAAACAAAAAGACCACAGTGAAAAACTTCTCAAAGCCGATTTCACACGTCTAAAACTAGTGTGGTCTCCTTTAAGGCCCCTGAGCCAGTGGTAAACATTACTCAAACCGCTGAATCACTTACAAATGCCTTCTACCAGCACCTACAGGACTGCATGGATCAGGCAATCCCAAACAAAACTAAGACTCTCTGTACCAAAGGCAAGCGTCCAGTCTGGTGGACCCCAGCCATAAACAAGCTCTACAACAAAAGGAGGAAGCTACTACAAGATAGAGCAAAATCCTTGAAAGGTAAGACACCTTTGATCATTATAAGTAAAAAACTAAGAGCTCTCATAAAATCATCCAAGGGAAATTTTGAGAGAAAAATCGCCAAGGACTCTAAAGACAATCATAAGGCCTTCTTTAGCTATGTTAGAAACCTAGGAGGAAACTCCCAGATATGCTCAGAATTAGTTCAAAATGATGTGAAAATTACTGAACCTACACACATTGCTAACATACTGGCTGACAGGTTCAGTGCAAACTTCTCCCCTCCCCAAAGGAGAGATATCTATTCCAGAGGATTGTAGCCCCAAACATCTCCAACGCCCAGGTGAGAACTGCCCTCACTAAGGCAAAAACACAGCATCCATGGGACGGATGGTGTCCCGGCTGTGTGCTTCATGAACTCAATGAGGAATTAAACCCACAGTTAGGACAGCTGTTTAATCTTAGCCTCACCTCAGGATCGTACCACTCAAGGAGTGGCGCGGCGACTGTGGTCCCACTTCATAAGGGTGCCTCCACAGACCCTGGAAATTACCGCCCCATTAGCTTGACAAGCCTTATCTGCAAAGCCATGGAGAGGATCATAATGGAACTCATAAATAAAGACATAGGGAACTTGCAGACTTTGGATCCAACCCAGTTTGGCTTTGTCAAAGGCAGAACCTGCCTCTTAAACTTGGTTGACTTTTTCGAGACAGTCACCAAGGCCATTGATGAGGGAAAGGCAGTCCATACAGCCTACCTCGACCTGGCAAAGGCCTTGACACAATACCCACTCAGGTATCATCGAAAAACTCATCAGCTTGAATGTAAACCCATACATCACAAGATGGGTTGCAAACTGGCTAAGTGACAGAACCCACAGGGTCAGAGTTGCTGGAGCCATGTCAGACTCAAAGCCTGTCACAAGTGGTGTCCTACAGGGCTCAGTCCTGGGTCCACTCTTGTTCGGCATCTACTTTTCTGAAGTACAAGCAAACACAGGAGGGTTATGGCTGACAAAGTTTGCAGATGACTGCAAACTGGGCCATAGTCGAAAACACATCTGACACAGATATCCTCCAGAAGGGCCTCACAGAAACGGATAACTGGTGCCAGAGCCATGGCCTGAAGTTAAACGCCAAAAAATGCATAGTCATACTCTTCGGGAAAAACAAGGTTACCCCTAGCTACCATATAGGTGGCAATCCACTGAGCACAGAAAAAGTCATCAGGGATCTAGGGACCCAAGTTGACAGTAGCCTTTCGTTTGACACTCATGTTGCTAAAGTAGTTAGGAAAACCTTCTATATCGCCCACCTGATCATGAAGGGATTCACATCTAGATCAAGGGAGGTCATCGTCCCCCTGTACTCATCACTCATTAGACCTATGATTGAGTACAATGCCCCATTTGGAATGTATCTGACCAGACACCTGCTGCAGCTTGAAAGGCCCCAAAAGTTTCTCACCAAAAGGATAAAGGGTCTCAAAAAAATATGTCTTATGCTGCCCGACTGAAAGAACTCCAGCTCTATTCAGTCTCATACCGCTTGCTCAGAGGTGACCTGTGCCTGACATATAAGGCCATGTCAAACCCAGATTTGATGAATATGCTTCACCTCAAAAAATCTAGATCCCTCAGAACCACAAGGGCGGAAGACTTAAACCTTGACACGGTTATAAATAGAACGTGCTGGAGGGACAGATTCATCACCCAGAGACTCCCTATGCTGTGGAACAAAATCCCGGTACATGTGAGGCAGAGCACCTCGCTAGCCTTGTTCAAGAGGAATCTTGACCAATGGATGGGAGATCGCAGATATACCCCAAGGATTACTTCAGTGTCACTGCTTGACAGAGGCACAGAAAAATGGTAGGCATAGTTTTTATTCAAACTAAAGGGGTGGCGAAAGCCACATAACTATGGGCTAGGCTTATAAATGCCCTTGGGCAGATAGCCTAGTATGAACTTATGAACCTATGAACCTATGTCTGACATATACCCCAGGCATATACCCTCACTCACACTACTCTTATGTAACTGTCATGGATGTGTGTGCCACAGATGACCTTGGCCACAGAACACGACAGTGGACAGCCATGTCACATACATACATATGTGACCTATGATCTGAGTAGCAGCGGCACAACCTGTCAATGGAAACAAATGTATTCATGTAGTATGCAGGCATCACACCTATGTACTGATTGAGGGGACATGTGCACATATATATTTGCCACACAGATAACAGATGTCTGCAGTGCACTTACTGTTGTCATCATACTATGTCATACCATAGTAAAAGCAAAACCCACACTGTGTTGACCAACAGTGACACACACTCACAGTCAGAATTTGCAGGATTCAAACCCCTACCTCACTATGTTATGATAATAGGGAGAGACACATTAACATGGTGCTCTATTTGCTTTACTGGCTGTTTTCCCTTCTCCTGCTGTATTTGTTGGATGGTGACATCATCAGACTTTCCAAAGAGGAATGTACCTCTTTCAGTGTGTTTTCACAGTCTCCAAAATGGGCACCCCTTTCAAAGACAATTGCACACATACACACACACACACACACTGCTTGCAGGATTCAAACCCCTACCTAACTAATTTATGATACTAGAGAGTGACGCATTAACACGGCGTGCTATTTGATTTACTGGCTGGTTTTACTTCTCCTGCAGTATTTGTAGGATGGTGACATCATCAGACTTTCCAAAGAGGAATGTACCTCTTTCAGTGTGTTCTCACAGTCTCCAAAAAGGGCACCCCTTTCAAAGACAATTGCACACACACACATACACTTTGCAGGATTCAAACCCCTACCTAACTATGTTATGATACTGGACAGAGACGCATTAACACGGTGCGCTATTTGCTCTACTGGCTGGTTTACCTTCTCCTGCTGTATTTATAGGATAGTGATATCATCAGACTGGACATGGTGATGTGCGTACACTTTGTTTTATGCCGTTCCAGGACTGGTCCATGTGGGTCAACAGGTGTCAACAGTTTGAACATGACCTCAGTATCCTTACCTTGTGTGATCTATCTGTGGACACATTGACATTCCATCATATGTCAACACATATTTATGCACAGCTTCTTGGTTTTGTGGATACTACATGTGTCTGGGATGTTGATAAAGGGCTATTCAAAGTCTATGTGACACATGTGTAGATGTGTTCATTGATGTATGTCCTGGGTGGCTGCCTTGCAAACAGTCTAGCATGTTTGGGAACCATGATCCGCACATGAACATACCACAGTTGGTAGGGTTGTGTGTGTGTCAGCTTCCAATAGCTCTGTTTATGACTGCAACCATGATGGACTCCATGACCTTGCAGATCAGACCTCATAGGCGTACTGGACTTGACTTCCCATGGTGTGTTGTGCACCAACACTTGTGGGGAGTGCCATATGTAGTTGTGACACATTCAACGGTTCTACATCCTATGTAGGGGGTGCGGCTCAGCTGACTGTTCAGGTGCATAATCTGTTTGTTCTGTAGTTTGTGCATGACACATATTGGGGATCAATGTATTCCACCTGCTGCCATGCTTTTGGCAGTGGGGGTAGCAGCTCATCCATTCTACATGTGATATCTCCTGTTATGATGATGTGGACTATTGCCAATGGGGGATGGGTATGTACATATGGGCTTGTCTGTCATGATGTCGGCATTGACACTCAGGTACAGTTGGCCCTTACTCAGGACATATATGTGTGTACATTGATATTTATGACATAGCTGAAGGAGGTATCATGATTCAGTCTGGACTCCTTCTCAGCTCCTCTTTACAAAACACTAACGAACATGAGCACTAATCCCTGTTATACTCTTTTACACGCTTAACACTCTATTGATCCTTTGTGATCAGGCTACAGAGTATGTCATGATAATATCCTGGCATGTCCAGGGGTCGGTCTTGGGTGTACTCTTCAGTCCAGCTGGTGGATACTGTGATATTGACACAATGTCACATCTGCCTCATGTACACAGACAACCCTCTCCTCCTCCTGACAAACTCAGATATATGTGTGAGATGCACCTATATAGACATACAGGGAGCTGAACTCTCTCGACCCATGACTGGCACAGTCTATCAGGTGGTGAAGGTAACCACACACACCACATATCAGTCTCACATATCCTCTAGCAACAGCACTAAAACCACATTAGCACACATTGACATACTCGGATGCTGTAAATGCACTCTACCTAAGCAGCAGAGACCTCCAAAGCAGACACACACACACACACACCTGCTACCCCACTACAATACACAAATATCACTAAGTTCACAATGTCAGTGTGCCACACAGTCACTGCCCTTCGGGCTAAACAACACACCTAATACACTTGTAATAGGCGACACTTATGTTCAGACACACTGACATACCACTCACCAGCCCTGACAAGGGAATAGTCACTTTGGGCTGTCTGTTGGGTGCCAGGATCTGCTGCATAACACAAGCAGTCAGGTCATTCCAAAGCAAGTACAAGACTGGCACCATCATTGTCCATGCTGGTGTGTGTAACCTCAGACGTTACTCCCTGGACCACATGACATGATACATGGAGGTACACTCTGATCATGTAGCCCAGGCCAGTATGACCCTGACCTTGTCTAGCATCTTACACCCACCAATTATGATGTCACAGTATACGGACACACATATCACATTTAACAGTTGGCTAACAAATTTGTTTCATTCATAGGGGATACAGTGTCTGTCAGCGTATGGTGACATCCTCAACATGCCATGTAGCTTCACTATGGACAGCTTGCACCTGTCACCCTTGGACTTTGGTATGCTGGCTAAGGCTCTTGCTACCACCAGAGTGCCTTTTTTAAGTAAGGCTCAGAAGACAAACCCACCTCCATAGACATTACAGGTTAAATTAAACTAAGGGTAATGCTTCTCAACAACAGTTGTGTTAACCTCATATTGTGGCCACTCAGGAGTCTCCTCAGTAGGGAGGAGAGCAATATCTGTGCACTGACAGACATGTGGTCCAGGCTCGCTTATGCACACCAGTACTATCAGGTTATGTTTCATACTATGCTGTCTGACAACAAGACTTGGAACAGACAACACAACTAGGGGGAGTATCCATATACATCACAGATACACACACCTCCAGGTTAGTAGCACTGCACAAAGCATCACAGACCATACATATACAACTACCATTGTGCAATATTGCATTTCAGTTTGTTGCCTGCTACAGAACACACTCCCAAAATCAGGAACCACACTCGGCTTTTGTGGGAACTATGGAGAATATGAAGGTCTCCACAGACACCATTATATTGTGTGACTTCATATACAGACATATTGACTGGGGATACTACTGAAGCCCCGACAACCTCACCCAACAGTGACTACAATTTGTGGACTCATATGCTTTGGCACAACCAGTCAACACAGCCACAAGAGGGAATACATATTGGACCTGCTCATCACCAACATGTGGACTCTATGTTCCACACCAGTGATATACCCCTCATTGGTAAGGTCAGAACATACATGTATCTCACAGGACATACATATACCCTCCACACACCCATCCTGGGTAATCTTGGTGAACTTCTCATGAGCCAACATCTCACTTCACCGAAGCAAGGTGGTATCCTTCAGAGATCCTGAGAGAGTGGCATATACGGCTCACACTGCTGCATCCTTTACATACACATTCTATGGACACCTAGTGGACTGCATGGATTGTGCTATCTCAAATAACAAAAAAACAATGCGTCTAATCCAGCAACAATAAAGGCTCTCCTCCATATCCTGGAACACAAATACTTCCTTGGTGCAGGCAATAATCCAAAAGAACGGTTAAAAACCAGAATTTATTTATAATAAAAATAAGCATCCACATAAATCAAACGAACAGATTAAGCGCTTTCATCTCCTGCTCGGAGACTTCATCAGAATCTGTTTTAACAATGTAACCTCCATTTAAATATCAATACAATGCATTAAATAATTATTTAATTAGTTTCTTATTGGCTGGCCAATTAATTACTGCAGGTCTTAACCTTTAATGGTGCAGTGTACAAGGTACTTGTAATTACTAACATTTCAAAGGCATTTTAATCAAAAATAGAACCCATTATATGTGTTAAACAAAATAAATAAATGTTTGTAGAACAAAAACAGAGATATGTGGGAATATACCTTGTTTTAAGTCTTCTTTGGAATAAAATTGTTAATAAGAATATATATATATATATATATATATATATATATATATATATATATATATATGTGAAACTATAAGCCATAATGTTAAAAGAGCAACTGGCACACAGGATTTAATAAAATATCTTATATTTATATATAAGAATTAATAAATACATAAATAAAAAATAGGATAAGATAAAATACATATTACTAACCAACTATAAAAATATGTTAAAATAAAATGTTAAAATATGTTAAAATATGTTGTTTCTCATCTTAAACATATATTGTTGCCACATGGAATATGTATTATATTAATATAGGATTTGTGTATATTGACTCAAGGGGATACTTAAATTATACACCTACTGGTGTCGTTTTGGGTCTTCTGCAAGAATCTTGAGGGCTGGGCTAATGGAAATGTGGTCATTTAAACCATAAATCCCACATGCGTCTAACCTTAACTGTCAAATCATCTCTCTAAATTCCAATTTAGTTTCCCAGTCCCCACCTCTTTCATGCAATCCTACTTCTTCCAATATCCAAAATTTAAAATCAGCTTCACTACAAATCCAGGTGTGTCTAAATAGTGCATTATTATCATTCTTTTTAGTAATGTCTCATATATGCTCATATATACATGTCTTTAGATTGCGTTCTGTTTTACCAATATAATATTTCCAACACTTCTTACAGTAGCATAAATATACAACCCCTTTAGTATAACAACTACCTATTTCCTAGCAAATTTTAACATTGGATGATTTCAAATTAGATTTAGAAAACATGGAATTAGTATTGAGATACAACTATATTTATTTTCAAGGGGATTCATGCCATCAATTAGATGGCATGGCTATGGGGTCAGCCTGCGCACCCATCTATGCAAATATTATTATGTTATACTGGGAAAAACAATATATTTTTAATTCTATATTTTACCAATATATTACAGGGTATTATAGATTTTAGACAACATATTTATTCTATGGGACGGACCAGAAGAGGAGATTAATAAATTCATGGATTATATTAATAATAGTAGAGATTTTTTAAAATTTACATCTGAAATTGGTTTAGAGGAAATACATTACCTTGATGTGAAGCTTACTAAAGATCATATCAATAATAAATATAAATCTAATATTTATAGAAAAGACTGTTATTCAAACTCCTATTTACACTTCCAGAGTGATCACCCCTATCATTCCAAAAAGAATATAATAAAAGGGCAAATGATTAGGGCAGCTAGGATGACTTCAGATAGAGGGGATTTAATTAAAGAAATGGAGATACTCCAAAAAATGTTTAATGAAACGGGGTACCCGGATAATGTGATTGAACCTATTAAAAAATTTGTATATACAAAAGTATATAAACAAGGACCCATAAGATATCTTACAATTTCATAATTTATACATTGATATGAGTAAACACACTGACATAGGACATAACTGAAGGTAGTGTAATGTATTATTCCCATGTATTGCATTTTGTATTATTTTACTTATTAATTCCCATCTGTGACATTTATCAAATAGTCTAAGAATGGGTGGTGTATTATATTATACTAGTTCATCAGTTATTACAAGTATATATGTAAGATATTGTATTTCATATTTATACTGTTGTATTTAGTATAAGTTAATATTGTTTATTATTTCCATCCCAGTATGAAATTTCCATATGGACAACTAATTACATATGATATGGAGATGGCCAGAATATATATGAAGTTTTTTAACTTTATGGTAACATGTTTTATGAAACACAAGATGTGTACTTTAAAGCACTTTGACTTAGTGTTTTTAACCAATACATTTTTAATTGAATCCTTGATGGAATAATTGGGGTTTTAGGTGGGAAATTCATTTATATAATGAATGTGAGGGCACAGTAATGTTGTTCTGATGAAGTCCATATGTATTTGGATGAAAGCGCTTAACAACTGCTGGTTTTTACACAATAAAATACGTGAGCTGTGTTTGGATTGCCGCCTGGATTTTTTTCTTCTGCTGGCTCTCAGTTGATTTTTGTATTAGATTGTTGCAATCCAGGAATTATTCAACTTTAAGTCGTCTCCTATGGATTCCTTACACGAGCTCTCAGGGTACGGCAATTCTATTACTAGAGAAGAGGTGGATAAAATCCACTCTGAACTTGCCATCGTAAAAGGTGAACTTTCACATTTAATTGATTTATTAACACCGCCTACTACCTTTTTAAATGCAGAAAACATAACTAATGTCAACAACGTTCATACGTCATCTCGTTCCTCTATGGGCAATGGCAGCGACGAAGACATCCCGAATGGGCAGAGGAGGTTATCTCTACCGCTCTCGTCAGACTGCACGCCGAGGAAAGGTGAAATTCAAGCATTGAGAAAACCGGAGAGTGTGTTTAATTTTTCTGCAACAACTGGAAACAAAGATGAGGACATTTATTTGATATCAGGGGCAAAGCCCAAACGCTTACCGCCATTACGGACATACGCTACAACTGAGAAATCTAAAACAAACACCAGTTACAAGCAAAAAGGTACTGTCTACCAATCTTCCCCTAGGGGAAACAATGATAACTTTAATAGTGACAGAATATTGCATATGCCTTTTGAATTTAATGTAAATAACGATGTGGCAACATTATGCAGGGAAGAAGACGACAAACCTGCACCGCTTAAACAAATGATATATTCTTTTGGTGATAAACTAAATAGGATTAAATCGTTGCAATTAGAAAACATGTATCTTCGCAAATGTATTGAAAGTAATGTGATACCTATGGGCCTACGGTTTTTCAAAGAACCTATAGGCATTGAAATGAATGAAGAGAATGTTAAAATTTGTAGTAGCATGTTTGATGATTTTGGAAAGAGGTTTATGAAATTCATAATAACTAACAATGATATGAAATTGAGTAGATTTCTGTGTGAGGCAGAAGATATGAGTAACAACATAACAAAGGATTTGTTATTCCCACAGTGGGAAGTACTTTATAATAAACAATACGAATATGCTGACAAAAACTGCAAAAAAGTTTTTGAACGCAAAAACAAGAAGCTACAGAGGGATATACTTCAGTATAAACAAGGGAAAGCTTACAGATGGAATACTGGAAACGATAGATTTAACAAAAAAACTATAGTTAGAGAGAGACAATATTTCTCTAAACCAAACACATATGAAGAAGATTTTTTATGGGAGAATGGGGATTTAGAAAACTGGCCAACGCTGAAACACCAGGGGAAGGGCTATTCCCAGTGGAACAGATACAGGAAGTAGTAGGATTAGGGCATGATGTAGTTTATAGTGAGGGTAAGGTAGTCGCGAGATCTATAGAAGAGCAGACAGATGATTTAGCAACCCCAAATATATTACAAGTTAGTGGGGATGTCAAAATATATAACTATACGGCCCATAATATTCAACCTGAATCGTTACAAGTCCTGACTAAAGGAATGAAATATATTCCAGATTAGTCAATGGACCTTATAGACACATTAGTTGAGACTAAATTGTTTCTTAGGAAACTAAATCTTGGAATATTCTTTCAAAATGATACAGAATATAGATCTAGAGGAGAATTAAAAAAGAAGAGCACCTTTACCCCCCCCCCTTTAGCTAAAACTTTAATTTCTTTTGAGAATGTTATCAACAAAGAAATATATACTTTATACAACAAAAATAAATACAATACCAAGCATAGAGGAGCTAGTCAACAGGCTGCTCTACCAGTAGAAAAACTTAGTGGCAATAATATTAGAATAATGATAGCAGATAAGGGGGGAGGGATAGTATTATATGACAAGACCAAATATAACACCAAGATATTTGAAATACTAAATAACACAGACTATTATGAGGAATCATCATTAAATCAAGTGAATATTTCATATAGAAGAATTGACTCATATTTAGAAGAATTTTTACTTGATAACAGAATAGATGAGGAATTATATAAATATCTAAAGGTGGATTTTCCTATATTGGCAACAATTAAAGGGATTCCTAAGATTCATAAAAATTTATTCGACCCCCCATTTAGACCCATAATATTGGGAAGTGACAGCAAAGTATTCCCTTTTGGAAAATATATAGACTATAAACTCAAACACATGTATAATTCTATTAAACATATAATCAAAGACTCTTGGGAATTTTTGGGACTATTTACACAAGAACTATGGCATTCAGAAATGATGTTTGTTACCATAGATATTCAAGATTTGTTCTCATGTATCCCCAAAATTGATGGCTTAGAAAGATTCATGAGCAGTCTTCATAAACATAGTGGACTTCCTACTGATGAGATCTCCCTACTTGCTGCCTTCATGGACCTAGTTCTGGATTTTAACTACATCTACTATGAAGGCGAATACTTTAGGCAAGTAACAGGAGTGGCTATGGGAGCATCTTGTGCTCCCATATACGCAAACCTAGTTCTATTAGACTGGGAAGAGGAATTCATACTTAATTCCAGTTGGATGAAATGTATCAAAACTTACGTCCATTACCTGGACGACATTTTCATCCTATGGAATGGAAGTAGGGATGAACTGTCCAACTTTATGAGGTTCATAAATCAGACTACAGAGTATCTAAGATTCACATATAAAGCGGATAAAGAGGGGATTAACTATTTAGATACGTATATCTTTAATGATGGTACATCCTTTCAGTCAAAAATATATAGGAAAGATACATATAGTAATGGATATCTACACTATGACAGTACCCACTCATATAATACTAAAAGAGGAATAATAAAAGGGCAGTGTATTAGAGCAGCGAGAATGACAACTACAAAAGAAGGATTGCTATCTGAACTCAACTTTATTAGCCAAGCATTTATAGAAAAGGGATATCCTATAGATATGATAACAGACATTACATCATACGTGGCAAAAGAATGGGGCCAGAAATATCCCCCCCTACTTGGTATAGGACTCAAAAGTAATAATGGAAAGCAAAGGAAAAATGGAAATGGTAACAAAGTGGGAAACATAGAAAAGAGACATCAAAAAGCCTGTATCTTGAAATATGGAGCATATAGTAACGAAATAAAAGGTATAATAAATTCAAATTGGAACATTTTAACAAGTGATAGCAGTATAAAAGATAAAATACCAACTCATCCTTGTTATGTGTATAAAACAGGAAACAATATTAAGAGAATTATAGAGCTAAAATATAATTCTAACAACAGTATTAATTATAAAAAGACGGGAACCAGAAAATGTGGCAACTGTAATTACTGCAGTTTTATTTTTGAAGAGGCAGCAATTTCCCTTTGCAATAATGTTAAAAGCAAAATTAGGTTTAGTAATGGCAACTGTTTGAGCCAACGTCATATATTTAGCCCTGTGTAACACATGCATGAATTATTATGTAGGGAAAACTGATAGACATTTGAAAAACAGAATATACGATCATTTATACTGTATTAAAAAATTAGACACCAATAATGCTCTATCAAGACACCTTATGAATAATACAAGTTGCACAGGGTTCAAGTTTGCCATATTGGAAATAGTGAAAACAAACCCAAGAGGGGGAAATATAAAGGCACTAGTGAGTGACAAAGAGGTCAGGTGGCAGATTAGATTAAATGCTGGAGTACCACCAAGACTCAATGAAGTGATACCCACAAAACCTTTGTTAAGATATTAGGTAATAACCATGGTACAATTTAGGACCTATAAACAAGGACCCATAAGATATCTTACAATTTCATAATTTATACATTGATATGAGTAAACACACTGACATAGGACATAACTGAAGGTAGTGTAATGTATTATTCCCATGTATTGCATTTTGTATTATTTTACTTATTAATTCCCATCTGTGACATTTATCAAATAGTCATAAGAATGGGTGGTGTATTATATTATACTAGTTCATCAGTTATTACAAGTATATATGTAAGATATTGTATTTCATATTTATACTGTTGTATTTAGTATAAGTTAATATTGTTTATTATTTCCATCCCAGTATGAAATTTCCATATGGACAACTAATTACATATGATATGGAGATGGCCAGAATATATATGAAGTTTTTTAACTTTATGGTAACATGTTTTATGAAACACAAGATGTGTACTTTAAAGCACTTTGACTTAGTGTTTTTAACCAATACATTTTTAATTGAATCCTTGATGGAATAATTGGGGTTTTAGGCGGGAAATTCATTTATATAATGAATGTGAGGGCACAGTAATGTTGTTCTGATGAAGTCCATATGTATTTGGATGAAAGCGCTTAACAACTGCTGGTTTTTACACAATAAAATACGTGAGCTGTGTTTGGATCGCCGCCTGGATTTTTTTCTTCTGCTGGCTCTCAGTTGATTTTTGTATTAAATATAATAAAAGGGCAAATGATTAGGGCAGCTAGGATGACTTCAGATAGAGGGGATTTAATTAAAGAAATGGAGATACTCCAAAAAATGTTTAATGAAACGGGGTACCCGGATAATGTGATTGAACCTATTAAAAAATTTGTATATGATAAATGGGGTACAGTTTATAAACCTTTACTTGCTAACAATGGAACCATTGGTGTTGACAAAAAGAAAAACTGTAACAATGACATGGTTAATCAGCTGCCCTATTTGATTTTGACACACTACAAAGGTATAAGTTGGATAAGGAAATGTATAAATGACACCTGGGAGTTTAACAAAATGCCCACAAGAGTGGATGTGTTCCAACAGCCACTTAGATATAGTTTTAGAAGAAATAAGAATTTTTGAGAAAAGGAAAAATACAACTAAACTAACAGGAGGAGCAAGTGCCAAACATGCACCTTCAAATGTGGCAGGTGTGCACAATGCCCTTTCATAGCAGGGATATAAGATTTAGACATTTCTAGCATAAATGTATCTTTGATGGGAAATAAGCATTATAGTTATACTAAAGGGGTTGTATATTTATGCTACTATAAGAAGTGTTGGAAATATTATATTGGTAAAACAGAACGCAATCTAAGGACACGTATATATGAGCATATACGAGACATTACTAAAAAGAATGATAATAATGCACTATTTAGACACACCTGGATTTGTAGTGAAGCTGATTTTAAATTTTGGATATTGGAAGAAGTAGGATTGCATGAGTACCTTGAGTACCTTGTTCCCCATTGGCCCTTTTTTTCAATTATAAAGGAATTCCCAATACTATTCCAGCATGTCCAAAGGTCAGATGTCAATCTCCTCTCTGGTCCAGCTGGTGAACCTGGGAATCTTGAGGCAATGTTACAACTGCCTCATGTACACAGACAACCCTCTCCTCCTCCCAACAAATTCCAACACATGTGAGAGATGCAACCATATAGCCAAACTGGAGGCTAAGCTCTCTCAACTCAGTACTGGCGTAACCAGTCAGGAGGAGAAGGAAACCACACTCACTACAATTCCAGTCTCACATAGACCTACCATGACAGCAAACCAAACACATAAACACACAAAAACATACTCGGAGGCTCTAAATAAAAATCTGCCTAAGCAGCAGAGACCTCCAAAGCAGATACCCAAGCAACCGCTACCCCAAAACAAAACACGTGCAACACATAGCTCACAAAGCCAGTGTACCGAACAGTCACAGCCCTTAAGGCTAAACAACACATCTGATACACTTGTAATAGGTGACTCTATCGTCAGGCACACTGACGTCCCGCTCACCAGGCTGAACAAGGAGAAGGTCACGGTGAGCTGCCTGTCGGGCGCTAGGATCTGCCACATAACACAAGCACTCAGGTCACTCCAAGGCAAGTACAAATATGACTCAGTCATTGTCCATGCTGGTGTGAATGACCTAAGATGTACCTCCCTGGACTACATGAAAATAGACATAGAAGAGCTCTCTGAGCATGTAGCCCAGGCCGGTATGACCCTGACCTTGAGTAGCATCTTACCCTCATCAAGAATGATGCCACAATATGAAGACAAGATGATCAATTTCAACAATTGGCTTAAGTGTTGGTGTCATTCAAAGGGGATCCAATGCCTGTCAGCCTGGGATGACATGCTCGACAAGCCACGATGCTTTGCTAGGGACGGCTTGCACCTGTCACCCCTGGGCTTTCAGATATTGGCAAAGGCTCTTGCTACCCCCATAGTGCCTTTTTAGGCAAGGCTCAAAAGACAAACCCACCTCCATAGGTATCACAAGGGATAAGAAACTAAGTGTAATGCTACTCAACGCCAGAAGTCTAAACCTCAAGATGCACGCACTCAAAATTCTCCTTAGCATGGAGAACATCGATATCTGTGCAGTAACAGAAACCTGGTTCAAGGCTCCGAGAGCACCCCAGCACTACCAGGTTATACCTCATACCATGCTTTTCGCCCCAAAACTTGGACCGAACCACAAAAGGAGGGGGAGTATCAATATTCGTCAAAGATACCCACACCTCCAGGTTGGTGGCACAGCACGAAGCATCAGAGACTATCCATGTGCAACTAACTGTGGGTAAAACTGCCTTCCAGTTTATAGCCTGCTACAGACCACCCTCCCAAACACAGGAACCCCACTCGGCCTTCCTGAGAATACTGGAAAATATGAAGGTCTCTCCAAACACCATTATATTGGGTGACTTCAACTACCCAATCATAGACTGGGAGCATTATTCTAGCTCCAACACCCTAGCCCAAAGGTTCCTAGAATTTATAAACTCAAATGCTATGGAACAATTTGTTACCACTCCCACAAGAGGGGAAAACATACTGGACCTGATCATCACCAACATGGGGACACTATGCTCCAGACCAGAAGTGTATCCCTCACTGGTAAGATCAGACCATAAACTAATCTCACTGGATATTCACATCCTGACCCCACCCCCTGCCCAGAAAACCACAGTGAAAAACTTCTCTAAAGCAAATTTCACATGCCTCAAAACCGAGGCGAAATCCTTCAAAGCCCGGGCCTGTGGAAAATATGGCCCAGACCGCAGAATCCTTTATAAATGCATTCTATGAACACCTTCAGGAATGCATGGATCATGCAATCCCAAATAAAACCAAGACCCAATCCTCCAAAGGCAGGCGTCCTGTCTGGTGGACCCCAGCCATAAACAAACTATACAATAGAAGGAGGAAGCTACTACATGATAGAGCAAAATCCCAAAAAGGGAAGGCATCTCTGATCAGTATTAGCAAAAAACCACGGGCACTCATAAAATCGTCTAAGGCCAGCTTTGAGAGAAAAATTGCACAGGACACTAAGGATAATCACAAGGCTTTCTTTAGTTATGTTAGGAACCTGGGTGGGAATTCCCAGATATGCTCAGAATTAGTCCAAAATGACAAAAAATACACCAAGCCCACAGACATTGCCAACATCCTAGCTGACAGGTTCAGTGCAAACCCCCCCCCCACCAAAAGGGCAAATATCTATCCCAACAGAGTGCTGCCCCCCTGACATCTCAGATGCTCAGGTAAGAGCCCTCTCCAAAGCAAAAACACAGCATCAATGGGACCAGATGGTGTCCCAGGCTGCGTCCTACATGAACTCCAAGAAGAGCTAAACCCAAACATAAAACTACTGTTCAATCTTAGCCTTACTACAGGATATTTACCCAAAGAGTGGCGTACAGCAACAGTGGTCCCTCTCCACAAAGGTGGTGCCTCAACGGATCCTGGAAACTATCACCCCATAAGCCTGACTAGCTTGGTCTGCAAAGCTATGGAAAGGATCATCATGGACCTCATAAATAAAGATATTGGGGACCTACAGACACTGGACCCTACCCAGTTTGGCTTTGTTAAGGGCAGATCTTGCCTCTTAAACCTGGTCAATTTTTTTGAAACAGTCACCAAGGCCATTGACGAGGGGAAGGTGGTCCACACAGCCTACCTGGACCTCGCAAAAGCCTTCGATACAATACCTCACTCGGGCATTATAGATAAGCTCACCAGCTTAAATATAAACCCCTATGTCACTAGATGGGTTGCAAACTGGCTCAAGGACAGAACCCACATGGTTAGAATTGCTGGAGCCATGTCAGACTCCAAACCAGTTACAAGTGGCATCCCACAAGGCTCAGTCCTGGGACCTCTCTTGTTCGGTATATATTTTTCGGTGGTACAGGCCAACACGGAAGGACTGTGGCTGACCAAGTTCACAGATGACTGCAAACTGGGTGCCATAATCAACTCTCCAGCCAACACAAGCATCCTCCAAAAGGGCCTCATAGAAACAGACAACTGGTGCCAGAGCCATGGCCTCAAGCTAAACGCCAAAAAGTGTATAGTCATCTCCTTTGGCAAAAACAAAGTGCCCACAAATTACCACATAGGTGGTAATCCATTAAGTACAGAAGAAGTCATTAGGGACCTGGGGACCCAAGTTGATAGCAATCTCTCATTTGACAACCACGTGGCCAAAGTGGTTAGAAAAACATTTTATATAGCCCACCTAATCATGAAGGGATTCACATCTAGATCAGGGGAGGTCATCGTGCCTCTTTACTCATCCCTCATCAGGCCCATAATTGAGTACAATGCCCCTTTTCGGATGTACCTTACCAGACATCTGCAGCAACTGGAAAGACCCCAAAAGTACCTCACCAAGAGGATTAAAGGGCTCAAACAGATGCCATATGCTGCCCGGTTAAAGAAACTCCAGCTCTACTCAGTGGCATACCGCCTGCTCAGAGGCAATCTGTGCCTGACGTATAAAGCCATGTCCATCCCGGAATTAATGGACATGCTGCACCTCAGAAAATCCAAATCCCATCGAGCTACGCGCTCGAGAGACTTGAACCTCAGCACTGAAATAAATAGGACATGCTGGAGGGACAGATTCATAACCCAGAGGCTCCCTTCACTCTGGAATAAAATCCCTGTCCAGGTTAGGCAGAGTCCCACATTGACTCTCTTCAAGAAGAATCTTGATGAGTGGATGGGAGATCGTAGGTTTACCCCGGCTATCACTTCTGTGTCACTGTTAGACAGAGGCACAGTATACTAACCTCAAAAAAAGGTATAGCAACATTAATTTAAAATGAGTGGCGAAAGCCAAACACACTCTGGCTAGACTTATAAATGCCCTAGGGCAGATAGCCTAGTATGAACCTATGAACCTATATATATATATATATATATATATATATATATATATATATATATATATATATATATATACACACACACACATACATACATACATACATACATACATAATACATACAAACATAAAAAAATTAATGTTACCATTAGTATTTACACTTGTAGGGTCTAAGAATAAAGCACATAGATATTTACATTTTAATACTCACACAGTTTTCTCATAACCATCTCCTCTCTTACCTCTTTTCTTTTTATATTTTCTTCCTTTATCTGTTCTGTAATCCTTTCTTCAAGTCACAAAAGATGAAGATATTATGTTATTGCAATATGTAATCTTGTCATCGACCATATAAATATCATTTTAAGTAGATAACAGTTGATTTAAAACAAAAAAGACTGTTAAACCAAGTTACAGTCAAAATACAGTTCTGCACTTCCTGGAAATGTTCGTCATATGGTGATGACGTCATCCAGCTGCTTCACATCGTCGAGGGAGTTCAGAGAGAGAAGAGATGATTCCACAAACTGTAGAAAGTTTTCCAAATGAATAATTAGCTTGTGAGAGCACTGCACGACTTAAGGAGAATGTTCAAAGTTGTCTCCCTTATTTTTTTGGCGGGTAACAGACGAGCTTCAGTAAAAAAAAAAAATCTGTTTCCTATACTAGAAACTGCAAAACTGTCATCAAAAAAAAGTTTTCAAACAAAGCATGAAAGTAATGCTGTAACTTTTCCTACTGCTCTATTTTGTCATTTAAAAGCAGTATGTTTATTTTTAACTATATATATTCCCTAGAGTTTAGATTAGTATATTAATAATAAGCCTTATAATAGAAACACATATAACATCTCCCAGCTTCTCAGAGCTAATGTATGCATTGGCATTTAAACCCACACATACTACACTACCTTCCCAACATTCACCTATATCATGTACATATTTAATAATTACATTGTGAGTTCTTGTTTTACTCTGAGGGTGTAACACAGTTTATACACAGTGCTGACCAGTACTGTATGATTACAAGTAAGATGGAAACTGTTATATGAATATGTTATTCTCTATAACTAAAATAAAATGCAATTAGAAGAGAAAAAAAGGCTTTGAGTATGTTATGCATAGTTATTACTTTGAGTTTAGAGAGACTTATGTATACTATGCTATCTATACAGGAAATTATATGTATATATTAAAAAAAAAAACTTTTTTAATTTTCTCTATCTCCCTCTCCTCCCCTCCATTTTTCTTTACTTTATATTTTCCAATGTATTCCTTCATTTTATCTTGCATAGAATATTAAATATTTACAACTGTATATATTATAGTTGTGTGAAATTAAAGTGTGATATACAGCTAAGTAGTATCCTGTACTATGAAGCAGAAACTGAGTAATGCATTTTTATATGGTATGCTTACTTATATAAAATGAATACTTAAAGTGTTAATTATAAATATATTGATGGTATATTAAGTATGTTATATTAAACCAAATTAAGTTATGAATGAAACATTATATATATATATATATATATATATATATATATATATATATATATACATGCAACATATGAAAAGCAGTGTAGATCTTACCTTGTATTTATAACGTATCAAAACAGACTTGTTAATAAAAGCATAGCCCACAATAATTGTTTAGTCTGTATTTCTCATTTATTCTTTAGTCTCTTTTGTTTTTCAGTAGATTCCCATGTAGTTTTAGGAGCCTTTCTTTTAAGAGAGGAGTTGGCCCACTCCATCTCTTCTATTTTTTTTCCAGTAATTTGTGGTTTTTAACATGTGTCACAGCAGAATCAAGATCCTCAAACAATGAAGGTCCATCAGGAAGAAAAATCTTCAGACTTGCTGGAAACAAGAGGTGAGTCTTAATCTGTACTTTTTCAGATTTTTAATTAGAGGTAAAAAAAACTTTCTTTTGGTAATTACCATTGTTGAAGAGTCATTATCAAAGTGAATGATAGAGTCATTGTATTTTAAAGGTGATTTTGAACAGGCTGTTTTTAGAATTAAGTCTTTATCTGAAGATGATAGGAATTTTACTATGACAGATCTAGGTTGTTTCTTGTTGGTACTGTTTCCTGAAGTGAGAGACTCTCTATCTATACCGAAAGATAAAGCCTCTGGTAAATCTAGAAATTTTGACATATTGTTTCCTTCTATATTTTCCTGAAGATCAAAAATCTTTATATTATTCCGGCGCAATCTATTCTCTAGATCATCCAGTTTATGTTGTAATGAAGTATTTTGTTTAAGCAAAAATTCTATGTTGTTTTCATTTTCTAGCAATCTTCTATCAAAGTCTGTTAATGATTCCTCAATACTAGTAATTTGAATTTTTTGCTGTTTTAGATCCTCATGAAGCATATCCATCTGCTTGGTAGCTTTTTCTTTAAAGTTGTCTATTTTACAGTCAGTTATATCAATCTTAGATGTGAGGTCTTGAATAGTTGTTATTAAAGTCTGTAGTTAGTTTTTTATACTGGAATTCTGGTTGTTTGCCTTAGTATAACTTGCTGAAAATCTCCCAGAAGTGAAGTATTTGTTCAGATGAAGGTTTTGACTGGAAATTATAACCAATTTCTATTTATATGTAGATATTCCTGAAGAGAATGTTGAATACTATCAAATTCTGCAAAAATAAATCCACTTTTTCTTAATATGAAACAAATTTCCAGTGAAGATATATTTTCCTTAGTAGAGCTTGTGAAATCTGCTGCTACACCATGACCATGCTAGCCACACCCCAATGTTTGATATCTTTTGATACTTAGAAAATGTTAGAATTTAAGAAGGATGACCTATTATATAGGAACCAATTTCTCTCAGCTAATAAAATAAGTTCTGCAGACTATTTATTCAGAAGATATAGTTTGCAAAATTGCAATTGGCTAGATATCCAAACTTATAAGGATTTTATACATACTAAGATTGTACCCTCATTAGAGGCATACAATAAGAGTAACTTAAAAATCTTGGATTTTATCCCAACAATTATTAATAGCTCACCCAAGAACACTTCATACATATTTGTTATTTATAAAATTCTCAGAAATGATTTTAAAAAAACAGATGTTTCTTTTTGGAATTATTCAAGTGAAGTTAATAGACAAGTATTCTCAGAAAAAGATAAAATATTTTGTTTACAGTTGGTAAAGGAATCCACATCTTCCATGTTCTGGCATGTATACACAGGAATTACATAGATGTTTTTTTCACTCCACATAGACTAGCAAAAATGTACAAGAAAGAAGAAATGAAATGTGCGGACGTGGACACCCTTATGCTGACTGGATACATATGGTTGTTAATTGCAAAATAATTTCCCCATTTTGGTTAGATTTTAAATATGTTTGTAACGCTCTATGGAATGACAACTATATGATTTCTGACTACCTTATCCTTTTCAATGTTCCTGTTCCTGAAGTCATTCCTAAAAACCAAACATTTTTACTATGGTCTATCTTCTCTATAGCTAGGGAAATTGTTACTAAAAATTGGAAATCCCAATCTACTCCTGTCTTTAAAAGTTGAGTTTATTCATCATCTGAAATACATTTGTAATAATGAGATTGCTACTATAAAAGCAAGGACTAACAACACAACTCATCACTTAATTGCTTGGACAAAATTGTCTAATCTGTTAGAGAAATATTAAGTGTTCTTCTATGTATATTGCTTTTTTAGTTGTTATGGACATTGTATATAGTTTATTTGTTTTTTCTTGTTACTATACTGTTAAGTTATTGTTTTATGAAATGAATAAAAGCATTTTGGAAAAAAAAAATAATTTATTAATTCACATAGTTTTGAGAGTGTGAACTTTCTGAATGTAACTATTTCTAAATCAATAGAAGGGTTTGTCTCTAATATCTACAATAAACCAACATTTTCAGCTTGCTATTTACACTATCATAAACTTTACTTCTTTATAGAAAAGAAGAGTCTGGTAAAAGGTCAGCTAGTAAGAGTGGTCAGAATGGTATCTAATTTTGAGACCTTCTTCACTGAAAGGGATAAGGTTCTGTTAATGTCTCGAGAAAGAAGCTATCCCCCAGATTGTTAACCACTGGAAATGACATCACTAGTGGTTGGAATATGCGGTATAAGCATTTGGTTGGGGTTGATCCTGAAAGTGAAATTATAAATAATAAAAATATTATATCATCAGTGAATAATTCCTATGAAAGAGTCTCAGTTTTAGAATATAACATATTCTGTGGTGAAAGCAGAGATATAGTAAGGTTGCAATATAGAAGTTTCTTTCATATTGTTTTTTTTTCAGGATGGTAATTGTGGGACATCTGGAAAAGTATATTTAGTGACCTGTCCTTCATGCCCACATTTTTGTGTAGTCAAGACAGAAACGATGTTCAGAAAAAGAATTTCTGAACATCAGTTGATATTTTAAATGGTAGTACTAATAATGCATTCTTTATACAGTCCCAGATATGCACACTGGTTAAAGGTTTTAGGTTTGGCATCCTGGATAAAGTATTTACGGATTCTAGAGGAGACAGCAGGAAACTAAATTGGAGAATAGGGAAATGCTATGGTAGTTAAAATGGGATGCCACTGAGCCTCCAGGCCTTAATAATTTAATTTGTATTGTGCTTCTTTTAAAGGCCTTGTTTTACCAGCTATGATCTCTACCTACTGCTTCTTTTCTCTACAGTATTATGAATATCTCTTTTTAATGTCTTAAATTATTTTCTTATTTGCTTTAGCACTTCCTCCTGAATGCGGAGGTGTTTCTCCTTTTTCCTTTCATATAAGAAAGAAAAGACATGTTTAGTTATAAGCCATGAGTTTGCAGTGAATGCATTGACAAAAAAAACTTATCTCCATCCAAGCTAAATCAGTGCTGCACATTGCAGAATCACACTTCTTCTTGATATATTCAACTGATACAGTTATATTTCTGCATTATGTATTGAGTTTCTGCACTTTTTCATACTTTAAAGTTATGTTGTATTATTCTGTATTAACTGCTGGTAGAATTGTTCACAGAAAACCTCTACCATCAAGTAAATAACTGCATTGAGGCAGCTGTACCCACATGAAGTAAGACTAGGACTAACTCTGAGAACATTCCTCCTTGGTGGAATCCCAATATCTAAAGTTATATAACAAATGGAAGACAACCATGGCCAAAATTAGGAAGTACTAGGTCCAGAAAAGCAAGAAACTCCTCATCAAACTAAATAAGCTACTCAGGAGTCTTTTCAAGTCCACCAAAGCCAAAGCCAAATTTGAGTTAAAGATAGCCTCACAACTATATCCACAACATCAAAGGTGATACACAACAATGTGCTAAACTAATTATAAATGGAACCACCTATATGGAACTGGAGGATACAGCAAACTTACTGGCTGATAAATGTAGCTTCATTTTCATCTCAGACTCCACTGTCTACTGACTTGGGTAATTATAGCCTCATAAGTCTGACTAGTCTCACATATAAGGCCATGGAGAGAATTAAATGAATGCTATAAATAAAGACATAGGAAGTTTTTAGACATCGGATCCAACACAGTTTGGTTTCATCAAGAGGATATTTTTAAAAAAGTCACCAAAGCTAAGGACGAGGGCAAAATTGTACATTTTGCCTATCTTGACCTGGCCCAAGCATTCAATAATGCTTTTCCATTCTGGCATTATTAACAAATTCATGAACCTTGGAGTAACACCCTATGTCACCCATTAGATAGCAAACTGGATCATACGTAGGATAGGTGACTCTACCTTTACAAAAAAGACAGTCACTAGTGGAGTCCCTTAGGGCTTGGTGCTGGGACTAAGCCAATCCTTTTTGGTATCTACTCTTCCATAGTCAAAGCTAATATTAAAGACCTCTGGTTAACCAAGTTTCTGGATTACTTAAAGCTTGGCATGATTGTATCCTTTAAGAGGGCTTGTAGCTATTTGTGATACATAAGGCCAATAACAGAATATAACTCATTGATTTGCATTTATAAGTGTGACTTGCTTATTCTTGAAAGTATACAGTGTAGCTATTCAAACAGAATTACATCTAGTAAATATCTTTCGTATGATTCAAGACTTCAGGGCACTGAATTGTTTCTATTAGTTATAGACATATAAGAGAAGTTATGTTTGAACATTGTTTTCTTATATTTCAACACCAAAACACATTGATAGAATCGTTGCGCACTACATATTAAAATATAATCAGATTATTGTGTGATTTTCACCTGCAGAATAGACAATGAAAGCAGTACAAGCATGTACAGTAAAGATGAATGCAGAATGATTGGGGAAAAGTAGAGGTCTGACAGTATCCTTTAATATTATAATGGCAGCAGCACTGCTTTGAGCACCACATGTTGTAATGAATGTACTACTGTTCTGTGATACCCATCTACACACACACACACACACACACACACACACACACACACACACACACACACACACACACACACACACACACACACACCAACTAACAGTAACATTGCTTTGCATAACATATATTAAAATGCATCATATTGAAATAATGCTACTGAATTCTATCTTTCCACTACCAACAGTATTATTTTGCACAGCATACATACTAACAAACATGTTGCTATACCGAGATACATTTTTAATCAATGCATGTTTTGCAAAATACACATTAAAACCATGACATAACACACTTTAATGACTGCATTGCTGTTCCTTAACACCCATTTGCCAGATATAACAACCTGTGTTTTGTGTAATACATTAGAAATGACTCTACACTGAAAATAACACTAGAGTATTCTAACTTTAATCTCTTGATAACATGGTTTTGTACAAATGAATGCTTTGATATACCATGATACCCTTACTTTTTTCTAAATACACATTAACAGAGGAACTGTTTTATGTAATATTCTTCCCACCTTAAAGGGTCATTATGATCTATAATAATAAAACACTAGCTATATTATGAGCCAGCCATGCATCTCGCAGAGATGCCAGTCGATGCCCATCATTGTGCAGTAGCTGGGACACATGAGACCTGACTTAGACACCAATTCTATACTATTTTTATCCTGAAATTCTTCAAGGTGAGAAATCATGGCTGAAGAAGGAAAGGGTAGTGCCCCTTTTAGAGTTCAGAAGTAGCATGTGGAGTAGACAAAAAAATATATATTTTTTATTTACCTCTGGGTTAGACTTTGATTTCCATTTCTAGTGATTACATTTTTGGCAGCCAACACAATTAAACTTATGTTTAGGTAATACAGATCCTGTGTCCCAGCTCAAAAAAAAATCCTTAGCTACTGCTGTTTGCTCACCCAATACTTCTTACAGAGTACTCTGTAGGGATTTTTTTTTAATTTGTCAACTTATTACACTTCCAAAACATAGGTTCCCAGTTACTTCTTCCTTCCCCATCATACCTTCAACATTTGCTATCTACTTGAGGTAAAAAATTTTTAAGTCTATACACGGTATAAAAATACATTTGCAAACACTTCCAAACAAAGATTCTAAATATTCTGGACTTTGTTGCATACATGGGAGCCATACATATGTCCTGCCACTGTTTTCTTGAAAATTGCTTTTCCAATCTATCTTCCCGATATTTTCTAACCTCCTCTGATTGATTCTTATATTTATCATGCAATATTTTATATGCCTCACTAATTATCCCTTTTTAACAGCAGCTTCTGATCTAGATTCAACTAAAAACTCCACCAGAGCATGTCTTTCACTTTAGATTCCCCTATCCCTTTCTCTTTGCCAATACTATGATATCAATCCCTTGTAGGGAAGCATTCTCTAATGTGCAGTGCAAATGTCTTCTTGGCCTCATCACACTCTACTATCTTTTCCTCTCTAGTTATTTGCTCCAAATACCTTGGTTCCTTTGTTAGTTTTCTCTCATAAATTACAGCCCCCTCTTACCTATTTTCTGTACTCCTACATGCAGTCATCCCTAATGGCAAAATCTCCTTTTTCCATTCTCGTGTTGGCACAGTTCTTAGAATACTTACTGGTACTTCATGAATACAATATTCTACATGGTTGTTGTTATTCTCCTTAAGGATCTGCATCCAAAATCACACTCTTTATTTTTAAACTTCCATCCTGCTTCATTGTCATCTATTTCAATTTTCAATTATAACCTTCTGCTTGAGTTATTATTATGAGCCTTAACTCTGTAGCAATAAAATGTCCTTTCAAATCAGGTAATCCTAAGCCACCTTAGAAGGATCAACTTTTCTCACTTAACTTTTCCCCTTTTCCTCTCCCAGATAAATTCTTTCAACTCTTTATTAATTATTGTCTACAACTTCTCCTCTGGTTGATAAAAATATGCCTGATCTGTCTGTAAAGCTAAAGGGAATAAAAACATTGTCACTGCTTTTATCTTACTATCCAAATCCTTAAACAAGAGCTTCCAGTTTCTCAGTTTTTATATTATCTTTTGTTTAGTCTCTTCTTCCCACATATCCTTAGTTATGGCTATAGCATTTATTTTATGTTAATTAATTTTATATCCTGAAAAGACTCCAAACCATCTCAGGTTCCACAACACTGAAATGTTCAGAATCACAGAGATGCTCCCCATAGGAATAGGTGTACATCAAGGTTCAGTACTGAACCCACTGCTGTTCATACTGGTGGTGTGCTACATTAGCAAACAGCTTGACAGGGAGAGATCAACAATGTTGCAGTATGCAGATGATATATCATTACAGGCGGACTCTGGTGAAGGAGACTTGGGATAGACAGGAAGAAGACAATAGGAAAAAAGGACATCCACAAAGACGTGGATGGACTGTGTGAGAGAAGACTTGCAATAAGGAGAGTGGCATTTAATTGAGGGAGATGCTGGCAGGTGATGTGGTACTCCGACCCCATGTAGACAATTGGGAGAAAAGGGATGATGATGACTCCTTGTGCACAGGTCTGAGAAGACAGACACCTTTCATTCCCGTGGTTGGGAGTATTCCTGTATACTGTTCTTCCCTTTCCTTTGATAACCAACCCAGGTTCTTCTAAAGGTGCAGAAGGACTCTTCATGGATAACTGCAGTATTCCCTTCCCCTCCAGCCCCGACAACAGTGGATCTCCCTTCTTTTGAAAATGTCCAAGGATAATTGCTACAAGCCTCCTCACAGAATAGACTTACAGATGATAGAGATAGTTTGATACATCCTATCCTTTGGCTTCTTCACCTGATTGCCTTGATGATATAACTTTAGTACCTTTTAGGAACCCTATTTTGAGGACATACAGCAGGTATTAAAGGAGGCAAAATAAACTTGTACTAGAAAATCATCTATGGATAAGTGGAAAAGATTTTCTAGTTGGTGCCATGACAAGAACCAGGACCCTTTCAAGGAGTATACTGAGTGGTTTTGCAGTATTTGTGTGAGTGATTATCCTCTAGCCTTTTTTACTCTTCTGTCAAGATTCTCATTTAGGCCACCCCTGTTTGTCTGCCCTTAGATCCAACCCGTTTCTACCCTCCAACAAATGAATTTTTTAAAAGTTTTGTTTTCATATCTGTCCACCTTGGAGGCAAGTGGCCCCTTATTGCGATCTTACTTTCAGACTGGAAAAACTTACACTGTTTCCTTTAGAACCTGAGACTGACGATCTTACTTGGAAAATAATGTTACTCATTGCTGTGACCTCTGCAAGATGAGTATCTTGAGTTTAAAGCTGTTAGGGTAAGTCACCCCTATCTAATCTGTCAAAGTGATAGGGTAACATTCATACCTCTCAACCTCTTAGTTCAAGAAATCGGAGAAAGCCCATCATAATGGGGGACAAAAGCCCCAAAATAGGGGCATGTTTTAAAAATTGCTCTTATATGAATGGTTTAAATGTGTTACTTTATACTTCTTAAACATTCCTTTGATGAAAGAGTATGATTCAATATTATTTACTACGTATATCAGTTGTAAAAAGTCTACAATGAAGGTGCGGTAGAGCTTTTCAGTGTAAAACTGTGAGGAACCTGATGGACTTTTTAAAACTCAGAATGAGGAACATACCTCATAATGAGCTACACGTGAACACGATATGACAGATGACAAATTCCTGTGTATCATTTATAACTTCTCAACTAAGGTAATTATTTCTTTAAATAGCATTTAGACTCATGACTCTTCTGAAGCACTACAGCTCCATTGTACCATAAATTGCAATATTTCTCAACTCCAGACACCTAGTGGTAAGTTCATTAGTTTTTAAATAACTCTTCTGGTGTACCATGTCAGAGATTTGGGTTACATGGCTAGACTTACCTCATACCTCTCAACCTCTTGGAGCAAGACATCTGGACAAAGCTACAAATAATGGTGGATAAAGGCCTAAAAGAGGGATACTTTTAAATATTAATCTTAAAATCTTAGCAAGCTGATAGAATAACAGGTCATGCATTAGCATGTCTTTGCTGAAGGATATGAAGTTGTTGCTGTGTCTTTCGGCTTTTCCTGGTTAGGGGTCGCCACAGTGGAACTCCGGTCCGCTAATGATTAGTAGTTGATTTTTATGTGCCGAGTTACCAGCCCTGACGCACAACCTTCAACGAAGGTACACCCATTCATGCATGTCTCCACGCAGAAGATGCTGTAGCTGAGAATCAAACCGGACAGCGTCTTACTGTGAGGCGACAACGCTACCGCAGCACCACCACAGCAGTCTATGAAACTCAAATATCTGCCATTTTCTCTGACATCAGCCTAGATGATTTGCCATTGATTTTCCAGAACAAGCACAATTTTATGAGAAACAGACTGAAAATATGAGCAAAAATCTGGACATTCTTCAAAAATCTGGACAGTTGAAAGGTATGGTTAGCCTAGAAAATATCTATAAACATATGAACCTATGAGAGCTATGTGCAACCTTAGTATAAAAAATCTGGACAAAACTAAAAATAATGGGGGATAAAGCCTCAAAATCAGGACAAATTTTAAATATTGCACTACTAAACTTAGAAAGTTGCTAGAATAAATGGTCTTGTGTTACCACGTATTTTCTAAAGGAAAGGAATATGAAGACCGAAACTCAAATGCCTGCCATTATTTAGTGAATTCAAGC
Organism: Protopterus annectens; assembly: GCF_019279795.1. Classification (NCBI taxonomy): domain Eukaryota; kingdom Metazoa; phylum Chordata; order Ceratodontiformes; family Protopteridae; genus Protopterus; species Protopterus annectens. The sequence continues at coordinate 281,784,202 of NC_056741.1, forward strand.
CTCACTTGTCACAAAAATCCAGAAAACCACAAATTCTATGCATAACTGACCAAAAATATGAGGCAAAATCTGGACATTATGTGAAAATCTGGACAGTTGAGAGGTATGATAACTGCCTGAAAGTTATGCGCACTTATATGTGACAACTACCAACAGCAGCTAGGTTTTAAAGTACATCTGGTAGTAACTACTAGCAAGGTGTCCAGTAAGGCAAGCAATGGATGTCAAGCCAAATGACCGAATGAAGGAAACTCGTGATCCGCTCTTAAATGGCTCACTGAATTCTTTGGAAGCATTTTTCTTAAGAAAACATAGTTTTCATTTAAAAGCTACGAGTAAGCGAGAGTCCTGGAGCAAGAATTGATCAGGGAGAGGTGGTAGGTCCGGGGGCGGCCTACTCTAAAAGAAATTAAGTTCAAAACGCCGGACAGCAGTTAAAACTCTTGCAGTAGGCTCTTCTTCATAGAGGACAGATCCCAAGCTACTGATACTTTGGGCTATTTATATTTACAATACCGGAAGAATAACTTATTCGTGCAATGCGATTATTTACCATCTTCTTGAAGAATCATTAATATATAAGTCACATAACCTAATACTGACCCATGTGGGAATACGTCCCAAACATTACTGCAGTGTTAGGGGAGCCCGCTCACAGTAGAGGCTGACCGGTCTTTTTAGCTTTCTCTGCATCAGCCCTCATCTTTGCAAAGGATCACTGCATATTCAGATTACACTTCAGTCGCATCAGCAACTTTTGCTGCAGCTGACTCAGAATAGGTCCCAAGCACTATCTTATTTCGTTGTCTCACTTAATGTTCCGGTCCTAGTACCTTCTCCCCCTCGCCTTAGTTATCACCAGTCTACTGAAGTAATGCTATATTTTGAAGAAAATAAAGTCAGTGAGTGCAGATGACGAATTTCATCGATGTTATTTTCTCAAACGCCTTTCACTTGTGTAGTGTTTATAATGCATTACTGGGACTGGAGGGTGGTGGGGGTGCTATGCATTACCAGGAGCACTGGGTTCGCGCCCCCTCCCTGGCGTGATCTATTCTTAAGTCGTCACTACTTTGGAAGGAGCTGCAGTCAAGGCAGCTCGTCCACCTCTGCATTGCCTAGACTGCACTGTAATCCACCAGGAGACTGAAGCAGGGCACTTGTTTCCTTCTCTAATCTGTTTGTGTTACGTATCCAGCATTATTCTCCAAAGGTTAGTGCTGTATTTTTAGTTTTATTGTTTTGACTTTTAGTAAGGACTCTGTGGAGGGTTAGTAAGATCAGGTTCAATTATGTTTGCAAGCTTTACTAAAGTTGGTGATTTCTTTGGCTTTTACAGCTTCTTCATTTAAACTGGCCTTAAACAAAAACTTCATCTTTGCACATGTGTATATATAATATAAATAATAGAACAGCAATAACCTAGACGATGCGATGTACAAATACTAGGACTGTTAGAAGAATTTGTTGAGCGTTTTTTTTTAAACTGGAAACATTATTGCGGAATGGAACCTAATGCAGAATCATGGAGACTGCGCATATTGTAGCATTAATTTATATATGCAAAAAGAGCAAAATAGTAGTTTTTCACAGTTTCGTCCTAGACAGGATTAATTTAATCTGAACTTATCTGAGATATTAAACAAGATACAGACGTTAAAGTCTGACATTTCCCCACGGAAACTGCAGAATGTTTCTTACTCGAACCGCTAAAGGGTCTAACTCTTGACACACTTTTTGTTGAGATTTTTAAGGAAAAATCCATGGTAAATCATGACATATCCAGTTAACAAATCTTTTGTTACTGTAAAGCAGCACATTCGAAGTATGCTTTCACCTTCCTTGTTAAAGTTGTTAGCAGCCCTTCTACATTGTGTGCATTTGTTACCCATTTTGCTAGGCATTCATTGCGCTTTTGTGAAATGAAGATTGAAAGCAGGGAAATGCACTTCTGCTATGTAAATAAATTTAAAGAGTTACATCTTTTTGAAAGGTTAACCACTGAAACCGCTGTTTTAAATGAATGGTATTACTGGAAATATTGTATGCGTTTGTTTTTCATGCAGTACTCTATAAAGTATTAACATCTCAATTTCTGCTTAAGATTTTGAAGTAAAAATAAACACTCATGGTACTTACTGCCATTCACTTTAGTAAGCAGCAAGAAATATCTTTGTACTGGAAGGGAAACTGGAGTGATACCAATTCCTGTCTCCCTCTCCAAGTTTTTAACAATGTACTACATCAGCACAGGTTGATGATGACTGGTTTGTATTTAGTTTTAAAAAGATTTTAATTTCTGCCTTTGAATCTTGATAGCTATTTTTAAATGAAAAAGCAGCATATCCATAGTACATAGTATCTTTCATCAGTTTTATACACTGTATTGTACTGCGTTGTCTTACACAGCAGAAACTCTGTTACTGGCAGGTAATATGCTGAAAATGTCTGAGAAAAATCTGCAACTGCATATATTGTCACAGAATCAGACAGCTTCAGTTCAAAGAATGCCAAGTCATGTGTGCATACTAGAGGGATAGAAATGATGGATCAGCCCGAGCTAGAAAGGTTTGTCAATATAAATAGTGACAAAAAGGATATACGCAAAGGAACAGTTCTCTGGTTCAGTTCCTGGCTGGGGTGCTTTCTCTACAGTCTGCATATCTTTGCTATGCCTGTGTATGTTTTCACTGGAGGCGTCTGTGTTCCTTTTACATCGCAAAGGCATGTCAGTAGTTAAAATGGGTACCTTCTATGTTACCCATAGGTTTGTGGTACAAGTGTATATATTCTGCACTGGACTAGTGCCCAATGCAGGAATAAATTGGTTCCAGCTTCCCCTCAACCATCAATAGGATAGTGGAAGATGCGTGAATGTACCAAGACCTTTTTCAGTCTAGCAAATTGTTTAGTTGGTTTAAAATGATCTATTCAGGAATTAAATGCAACGAAGCTGCAGAAGTATTTGTTGTTGAGAGCAGCAGAAGTTGCTAAGAGGATGGAGGAGGGAGAACTCTGCTGCTCAATAGTACATTTTTTGCAAACCTTAACGGAGAAGGTTAACAAATACTCAAGAGATATTTGGTGTGCAGGGTTGGCTTGGGAGGATGCAGAACACTAAAGGATGATTAACATAACAATCTTAGGAAAGCTATTGGTGCTTCTGCTGGCAGATTACTGTGTTCCACACAATTTATGGAACTTATATTGCTTTGCAAAGAACTGAATTAGTTTGTTGCAGTGGAAGTACTGCTGAAAAAATATAAAAGTGGTTGTATATTGTTATTTAGTCACTGGCATAATGTAAGTTTAAGTTACTGAATGTAGTCTTATCTTCACTGCAATGAGACATGCCCAAATGTTTTATAAATTGTACAGACAACAAGACTGTTTTACAAAGAAATCAGGGATGCATTGTTCCTTTACTCTTATGCAGTGCAGTTACTTTCCATTTAGACAGCAAAGGACAGAAATTATTTTGGTTTAATTAATATTACACAGGTAATGCACATTTTGTGATTTCCATCCTATTGTGGACTGCTAGAGTCAGGAGTTAGCTCATATGGGCAGCAGGAGACTTCAGCCAGTAATTATCTGGTCCAAAGACAGCAGTGTTGGCATGGACAAACACTGCCAGTATTGATGCAATGCCAGTTCATGAAGCATAGGAACTGCTAGTTAGAAGGTCAAGCTCTTCCTTAAAATAGAGGAATAAAATGCTGCCACTAAATTGCTGACTTTTTTTTACAGGAATATTTCCAAAGCTCAGAAAAGTACAAATGGTCTGTACTGTGGGAGCTTTTACTGCATTACTATTGATAGACAGCCATGGTTCAACAGGAAGGAATATCTCTCATTTTGGGCAATTTATTAATCTAAACAGGACGTTTATTTCTTAAATTCTTGTTTTCCTCAGCTGCTATTGAGTAATTCTACTACTTTCATTAACTGAGGAAAAAAATCACACTTCATTCTCCTTCTCAGGCACATTGACAATTGTTTTGATTTTCTGTGATGCGAGTTATGATATAGTTTAACATGGCTGTGCCATCACAAGTTACAAACTGGATTCAGAGTTGCACCTAGATGATTCTCCCAGTATATGCAGAACTGTGTAAATAATTAATGTGCACAATATCAGCTGTTCAAGTTTGAGTCCATGCATTACTCACTCTTTCCAAAGTCATAGTGAAGGGTCAGAGGTCAAAACTGTTCTGTGTAAGCTCTAACAGAAGATAATGGCTATAGAAGAAAGGAGGGATTTTGATTCTAGGACAGCATTCTGTGTGTTAAGAGAGAGAGAGACAGACAGACAGGCAGGAAAAGTAGAACACAACTGTTCTAGACTGGCTATCATAGAATTAAACATTTTTATGACATGAAGGAACTTCTAGCTATCCAAATTTTAGTTTTCACTGCCCAGAGAAGGCATCCTGTAAAGAGAGGTTAGAAGCTCATAGTCTGCTCTGACTGTCTGGAACAAGCTTTACAAGGGGGTTAGAGAGTATGAGAGTACTGCAAACAGAGCTATATTAGCTATGACATTATGAACGGAAAGTCTTGAAAGCTATTGCTGCTTAATGTCTGTGAAGGGAATATTGTGGTGGAGGTAGGAGGTTTACAGCTATCCCAGCCTGAAAGCTTCAGTTCATTGTTATTTTAGCATAACTGTTGTGGAAGTGGTTTGTTGAAACAGTAGAGTTCCTTTATTGGAAGCCTAATTACCCCATAATGAGACACAATGGAAAAAAATGAGAGCATTCAAAGGTATTATAATATGATTTAACAGGAAGCAAGTAATCATAACCATTTTCTTTAGAAGTATGTCACACTGAAGGAAAAAGGAAAACATTAAAGCTATTCTGATCTGATTCCCCAAGTGAACAGTAAGAGTTATAACTGTTTTAGCGTGTGTTGCAGTAGTGGACAATGGTGTAGAACAGATGAACGTTATGTACATTGTCCACTGTGACTCTTCCAGAAGTCTTTTATCTTTCAGCTGTTCCCATTAGGGGTCACCACAGCAGATCATCTGTTTACATTTCTTCCTGTCCTCTGCATCTTGCTGTCTCACACCAACCACCTGCTTGTCCTCTCTCACCACATCCATAAACCTTATCTTAGGCCTTCTTCTTTTCCTCTTACCTGGCAGCTTCATCATTATCATCCTTTTCCCAATATACCCATTATCCCTCCTCAGCACATGTCCAAACCAATGCAATCTCATTTCTCTGGTTTTGTCTCCAAACCGTCCAACCTGGGCTGACCCTCTAATATACTTATTCCTAATCCTGTCCACCCTCATCACACCCAGTGCAAATCTTAACATCTTTAAGTCTGCCACATCCAGCTCTGACTCCTGCCTTTTTGTCAATGCCACTGTCTCCAACCCATATAACATGGCTGGTCTCACTACCCTCTTGTAGACCTTCCCTTTCACTCTTACTGGTACCCGTCTGTCACAAATAACTCCTGACACTCTTCTCCACCCACTCCATCCTGCCTGTACTCTCTTCCACACTTACCATTACTCTGAACTGTTGATCCCAAGTATTTAAACTCATCCACCTTCGCCAACTCTACTCCCTGCATCCTCACCATTCCTCTATCTTCCCTCTCATTCACACACATGTATTCTGTCTTAGTCCTGCTAACCTTCATTCCTCATCTCTCTAGAGCATATCTCCACCTCTCCTGGGTCTCCTCAACCTGTTCCCTACTCTTACTACATATCACAATGTCATCTGCAAACATCATCCTCCATGGGGACTCCTATCTGATCTCGTCTGTCAACCTGTCCACCACCACTGCAAATAAGAAAGGGGTCAGAGCTGATCTTTGATGTAATCCCACCTCCACCGTAAATGCGTCTGTCACTCCCACTGCAGATCTCACCTCTGTCATACTACCCTTGTACATATCCTGTACCACTCTTACATACTTCTCTGCCACTCCCGACTTCCTCATACAATACCACAACTCCTCTCTAGGCACCCTGTTATATGCTTTCTCTAAGTCCACAAAGACACAATGCAACTCCTTCTGACCTTCTCTGTACTTCTCCATCAACAATCTCAGAGCAAACATCACATCTGTAGTGCTCTTTCCTGGCATGAAACCATACTGCTGATCACTAATCATCACCTCCCTTCTTAATCTAGCTTCTACTACTCTTTCCCATAATTTCATGCTGTGACTGATCAATTTTATCCCTCTGTAGTTACTAGAGCTCTGCACATCAGCTTTATTCTTAAAAATCGGTACCAAAACACTTTTTCTCCACTCCTCAGGGATTCTCTCACTTTCCAAGATTTCATTAAACAATCTGGTTAAAAATTCCACTGCCATTTCACCTAAACACCTCCAAGCTTCCACAGGTATGTCATCTGGACCAACAGCCTTTCCATTCTTCATCCTCTTCATAGCTATCTTTACTTCCTCCTTGCTAATCCATTGCACTTCCTGATTCACTATCCCACATCATCCAAACTTCTCTCTCTCATTCTCTTCATTCATCAGCCCTTCAAAGTACTCTTTCCATATGTTCAACACACTCTCCTCGCTTGTGGGTATTCCAAAAATGAACACTGTAATAATGGATAACTCACAGCTATTTATCTGGTGTCCTAGAATCTGACTTCAGAGGGACTGATGATCTTGCAGCTTTTACGGCTTGATTGTCACGAATGAACAAGACAGAAGGAAAGAGTTTAGAGCAGTTTTATAATGACTCTGTCAGAAGTGGCAGCGCAAAACTGGAGGTCTCACAGCTCATAGATTTATAGACATGCATTCCATGAGGCAATTAAGGAGCCTAGCCCAAATTCCTAATTGCCCCAATGTAGTGTCTGGTTATGTGACTTGCTCAAGGTTACACAATAGGCAAGTGAAGCTGGAAGGATTCAGACTCTGAACCCTTGGCACAGGAAGCAACTCATTAATAAGTTAGAGCTTTAGTCTGCGGTACAGAAGTGAGGATATTCAGCTATAGAGCATGGCTGCCTCACATGTGCACTTCATTAAGGGGAAAGCTTACAGCTGCTTTTAGAAATGACAGCATGCAAGGAGGATGTGAACTATCACAGTCTGAATGCTCCAGAAAGGAAGAGATTACAATATCTGCTACATGACTTTCCAGGAGAATCCACAGCAGATGGAAAGAGCTTTGACTCACTGAAGTCTGCAAGTTGGTGAAGGGAGCACTGTGAAACTCTGTGACAATGCATTTGGTTTAGTTGAACTCCCTCTGTAAATTAGTGCCCCAGAGAGTGTGGGATCAATCCTGCTTTAAGAGTGATTGTCTAAGTTGTTAATATGGCATGAAGAAGTCAGGAAGGAGCTTGTAAAAACAGGTTTAACTGCTTCAGAACTGAACATTTACATGCACAACTGATGCTGATGATGGGAGAAATGAAGGCTTCTGAGTTTACCTGAGTGTTGATAGCCAAACTTATATGTCTGAAACCTATGCCTTCCCTGTTACTTTTTCCACTGTCGTAGGTGTTCTTGAATTCCTTCTGATACTTGCTGTACTGCTGGCTTCAGAAACACTTTCAAGGAGCCCCATCACTTTTTTGCTGGAACACAAGTTTCTTAAGTTACCTTCAGACTGACCTCCTTCCAGCAAATGTCCACGTCTCATTCTTCCTGTACCTCTTTGGATTGTGGTGTGCTTAAAGTGATGCCGGTGTCTTTGCTTTCAGCATATTCATCAAAATGCAGGAAGCTCAGAAAGTTGTGTTTTTCCCCTAACCTGATGCTTTGGAAGAATGTTCAGTGGTGACACGACAGTACAGTTTAAAGGGTGTTGAACTACTGAGGTGTCATCTTTCACACAAGATGCTAAGCTGAGGTTATATTGTGCCTGAACTGGTGATAGGTCAGTGGCAGATATCCCATTGCACTTACTGGAAAAACTGCATGGGATATATATATATATATATATATATATATATAAATATATATATATATATATATATATATATATATATATATATATATGTAAAACTGCAATCCAAATTATAGCTTGCTACAGATCCCCCAACATGCCCCACGATTTTCACTACACCTTTCTAAGCATACTGGAAAATATTAAGATACAACCAAACACCCTAATACTGGGTGATTTCAACTACCCCGACATTAACTGGGAAAACTACTCGTGCACCAACACCTTTGCTCAACGGTTCTTGGAATTCATAAATTCCAACACCCTGGATCAACTAATTCTTAGTCCCACCAGGGGCTCCAATATCCTAGACCTGGTCATTACCAACATGGGAAATTGATGCTCCATGCCTAAGGTCACCCCCCTCATTGGTCAGGTCTGACCACAAGCTAATCACCCTTGACATCCACATCCCACCCCCACCCTCCAGTAAGGAAACCTCCGTAAAAAACTTCTCCAAAGCCAACTTCATGCTACTCAAGTCAGAAGTGACAAACTTCATGAGACCCATGCAGATGGGAACTGAAAGTTCGACTGCTGAATCCCACACTAAGGCATTGTACGAGCACATCCACTCATGCATAAATCGTGACATCCCCAATAGGACCAAGATGCTCTTCTCCAAAAACAGGAAGCCAATCTGGTGGTCCCTTGCCATAAACAAACTTTACAACAAAAGGAAGAAACTGTTGCAGAAAAGAGGAAAATCCCAGGATGCAAAAAACTCCCTTACCAGCCTCAGTAAGAAGCTGAGATCCCTCATAAAATCCTCCAAAGCTAGTTACAAAAATAAAATTGCCAAAGATTCCAAAGACAACCACAAATCATTCTATAGCTATGTCAGGAATCTAAATGGCAATGCTCAGATCTGCTTTGAGCTACAACAGAATGGCATTACATATACTCATCCCAAGGATATTGCCAATATCTTGGCAGATAGATTCAGTGCAAACTTCACCCCCCTCTCACCCCCTAAAGGGTCCATCTCAATACCGAAAGATTGCCAAATTCCAGTAATAACGGCCACACAGGTAAAAAACGCACTACCCAAAGCTAAGAATACAGCATCCCTGGGACCAGATGACATCCCAGGCTGTGAACTACGTGAACTACAAAATGAACTGGCACCTCACCTAAATGTCATGTTTAATCATAGTCTCACCTCAGGCTTTGTGCCCACTGAGTGGCGCATAGCTACAGTTATCCCAGTCCACAAGGGGTGGGATCCACCTTGGATTCTGGGAACTACTGCCCCATCAGTCTGACGAGCCTGATTTGCAAGGCCATGGAACGTATTATCATGGAACTTATAAACAAAGACATTGGCAACCTTCAAACACTGGACCCCATGCAGTTTGGGTTTGTGATGGACCGATCTTGTCTCCTGAACCTGATTGACTTCTTTGAATCAGTCTCTAGAGCCATGGACAAGGGTAAGGTGGTCCACACAGCCTATCTGGACCTCACCAAGGCTTTCAATACCATCTCCCACTCTGGAATCATAGATAACTTACTAAGCTAGGCATTAATCCCTACATCACTCAATGGGGTTGCCAACTGGCTTACTGACAGAACCCACACTGTAAAAGTAGCTGACTCCAAATCCAGCTCCAGACAAGTGACAAGTGGAGTACCTCAGGGTTCAGTCCTCGGACTGCTCTTGCTTGGCATCTACTTCTCTGAAGTACAGGCCAACACTAAGGGACTCTGGCTAAAAAGTTCGCAGATGAGTGTCAACTAGGAGCCATTATTGAATCCCCAAATGATGTGGATATTCTACAAAAGGGCCTTACAGAAACAGATGCTTTGTGCCAGAGCCATGGGCTCAAGCTCAATGCCAAGAAATGTATAGTTATCCCCTTTGGGAAAAAACATGTACCCATGAATTACCACATAAGTGGCAGTACACTAAACACCAAAAGTGTGATAAGAGACTTAAGGACACAGGTGGACAGTGGTCTCACCTTCGATAACCACATCGCCACAACAGTCAGGAAATCCTTCTATGTGGCACACCTCATCACTAAGGGCTTTTCATCCAGAAAAAAAGGAAGTCATTGTCCCATTGTACTCATCCCTCATTAAACCCATTATAGAATACAACTCCTCATTTGGTATGTACTTCTCAAGACATCTGCAACTACTGGGAAGGCCGCAGAAATACCTCACTAAAAGAATCACAGGCTTAAAGCAGATGCCCAATGCTGACCATCTAAAAGAACTCCACCTATACTCTGTCGCATATTGTCTATTCAGAGGTGATCTCTGCTTAACATACAAGGCGATATCAAACCCATAGCTGTTGGACATGCTACACTTAAAGAAATCCCAATCCCTCAGAGACACATGCTCCAGGGATCTAAACCTTGTCATCACAATGAACAAAACATGCTGGAGGGATAGGTTCCTGACCTAGAGACTCCCCAGACTCTGGAATAGACTGCCCATACATGTCAAGCAGAGCGCCTCTTTGACCCTCTCCAAAAGGAACATTGATGATTGGATGGGAGATAGGAAATTCACCCCGGGGATCATGTCAGTCACCCTGCTAGACAGGGGTCCAGGGAAGTAAATACTGTGGGAAGAAATAGCCAGGGAATTGTTATGGCTAGGCTTGTATAGACCCTAGGGCCGATAGCCTAGTACCAACCTATGAACCTATATATATATATATATATATATATATATATATACATACATATATATATATATATATATATATATATATATATATACACACACACACACACACATTTATACATATATATATATATATATATATATATATATATATATATATATATATATATAGGTAGGTACTAGGCTATCAGCCCAAGGGCCTAAGTAAGCCAAGCCAACAAGGTTCCCTGGCTTATGCCACCCAAGAAAATTAATTACCTGTGCCCCTGTCGAGCAGAGCCTCAGAAGTGATCCCCAGGGTGTATTTCCTATTTCCCATCCACTCATCAAGATTTTTCTTGAAGAGTGCTAATGAGGAACTTTGCTTGACATAGATGGGTAGCTTGTTCCAAAGTATGTCCTGTTTATTGTGGTGACAAGGTTTAGGTCCCTAGAACATGTAACTCAGAGTGATTAGGATTTCTTTAGTTGTAGAATGTCCAACAGCTCTGGGTTTAATATAGCTTTATATGTTAGGCAGAGATCTCCTCAGAGTAGGCGATATGCTACAGAGTAAAGCTGGAGTTTTTTTTTTAGATGGTCAGTGTAGGGCATCTGTTTGAGGCCAGTAATCCTGTTTGTGAGGTACATCTGTGGCCTTTCCAGCTGCTACAGATGTTTTGTGAGGTACATTCCAAAAGGGGCTTTGTACTCTCTAATGGGTCTAATGAGTGCCGAGTAGAGGGGGAACAATGACCTCTTTTTTCCTGGATGAGAACCCTTTTGTGATGAGGTGTGCCACATGGAAGGATTTCCTGACTACTGTGGCGATGTGATTATCAAAGGAGAGACTACTGTCAACCTGGGTCCCAAGGTCTCTTATCAGACATTCAGCGTTAAGTAGACTGCCATTTATGTGGTAGTTCATGGGTACAGAGTTTTACCAAAGGGGATGACAATGCACTTTTTGGCATTGAGCTTGAGGCCATGCCTCTGACATCAGGCATCTGTCTCAGTGAGGCCTTTCTGTAGGATGTCCACATCCTTTGGGGACTCGACTATGGCTCCTAGTTTTCAGTCAACTGCAAACTTCATTAGCCAGAGGCCTTCTGTGTTAGCCTGTAATTCAGAGAAGTAGATACCAAACAGGAGAGGTCCCAGGACTGAACCCTGTGGTACTCCACTTGTCACTGGTTTGAATTCATATTTGGAGTCTGCAACTTTTATAGTGTGGGTTATGTCAGTGAGCCAGTTGGCAACCCATCTTGTGATACAGAAATTTATACCTAGTTTAGTGAGTTTAGCTATAATTCCAGAATGGCGGATGGTATTGAAAGCCTTGGCAAGATCAAGATAGGCTGTGTAAACCACCTTACCCTTGTCTACGGCTTTGGTGACTGCCTCAAAGAAGTTGATCAGATTCAGAAGGCATGATTTGCCTTTCACAAACCCGAATTGGGTGGGATACAGAGTTTGGAGGTTACCAATGCTTTGTTTATGAGTTCCATGATATGTTCCACGGTCTTGCAGACCAGGCTCATCAGGCTAATAGGGCGATAGTTCCCAGGATCAGTGGTGGCTCCCCCTTTTTGGAGTGGGATAACTGTTGCTGTGTGCCATTCAGTGGGCACAAAGTCTGACGTGAGACTATGATTGAACATGGTGCTTAGGTGGGGAGCCAGTTCGTTCTGAAGTTCGTGTAAAATGCAGCCTGGGATGTTGTCCGGTCCCATGGATGCTGTGTTTTTGGTTTTAGAAATGGGAGCTTTTACCTGTATAGATGTGATTACAGGGACTCTGCATTCTTCCTGTATAGATGTGGGCCTTTTAGGGGGTGAGAGTGGGGTAAAGTTAGCACTAAACCTATCTGCCAGAATGCTGGCAATATCAGTTGGTTCTGTAATTTTCGTGCCATTGTGCTGTAACTCAGAGCAGATCTAGGTGTTGCCATTGAGGTTCTTGACATAACTATAGAATGCTTTGTTGTTGCCCTTAGAATCAGTGGTGATTTTGTTTTCGTAGCTAGCATTGGAGAATATATATACTATATATATATATATATATATATATATATATATATATATATATATACATATATATATATATATATATATATATATATATACACACATACATATATATATATATATAGAGAGAGAGAGAGAGAGAGCACACAAAGACCCACAAACACAAAAAAAAAATAAAATAAAATACAAGAAAAATTATAGTAAGAAATGTTATAATCTCAATGACCATATACAAAGATTAGTTTCACTAAAATTGTAAGGTTAAAAAGAGCAAATAAATAAATACATATATTCCTACCTTGAAAACAATACACTCAGTAAACAAACCAAAATTCTTACTATTCCTTGTGGGACAAAAGAGAGGAAGCTAAATCTTCCCTCTTTTTTCCTATGGGTAAATCTTCCTTACATCTAAGAGGTAAATAGAATAAATGCATTTATACAGCCAATTACTGATTACCCACTTAATCCATTTCAGGGTTTTGGGGAAGCCAGAGCTTATCCTTTCATTCAGTGGTCTTCAGCAGAGTGTCATACCATCACAAGGTACACACACATTTATTTATTTATTTTATTTGACATTTGATAACCAGGAAAGTCTGACTGGATAAAAATGTACCCATTACGTATATAAATGGCATAGTCGGCATAGTCGGAAAAAGGACATAGTTAAATCAGGTTACCTAAGGATTATCAAAAGAATGGCTAGGTCAGTAGGAAGCTGGACAGAATTGGGTCAAGAGTAAATACTGCAAGACAGATGTGATGGAAATGAATACTAAGATGGTGTAGAACATGAGCAGATCCAGGAGATGGAGAGATGCTGTTTTAGGAGAGACTTGAAGGTATAGCAGTGAGTTATCAATGTGATTGATGGATTAGTATTCCAGGTCTTAGCAACACAGTTAGAATACAGACTAAGACCACTTGACGTTTGAAGTTTTTAAATAGATAGGAATTGCTTGTGGTAATGTTGCAGTGGGGAAGAGGTAGCTGAAGAAATGGAGGGATTGTAGACTATGTTCTGTGTTAATAGTAAGATCCTATAGCTGATTGTTACTACTATGTTACTAAAATTTAATAAATTGTTTTCTAGTCCTGAAGAGCTTTTCTCCCCGGGTCTCTGCTGAAAATGAGCCAAAAGCTCAGCCAGACTAACCCGGTTAACAAATGTAAAATAAAATAAATAATAAAAAATAAAAAATAATAGTAGCTGATTAAAATTAAGCAGGTGTAGGAGTTCAAGCCAATTTAGAGTTTTTATTGAAGAACACTTGTGTGATTTGAAGGACTGGCCAGTAGCAAATTTGATTGTTTTGTTATAGTATTAATGAAGTTTCACTTTGAGGGAAGAGTGAAGATTGGTTAGAAGAGGGGACACATAAAGAAGGGATGGTAAGAGGTAAGTGGAGGCAAGAGTTACTTTTGTGGAGTCGGGGAGGAAATTTACAGCCCTGTACAACATGACACATTTTTGATGGGTCTTTTTGATAATGTTAATAATATGAAAGTCAAATTAAGATTTTCATAAATTGTTGCACCTAATAGTTTGGTGTATTGAACAATATCAATTATAATATTGTTTAGTGAAGAAATTTTAAAGTTGGATTTATCAAGGGTATGTTGTTTAGGAAAGAATAACAGAAGTTTGGTTTGTTTAGGGTTAAGTAGGAACTGATTGTTGCTGAGCCAGGCTTCAAAAGAACTGAATACATCTTTTGTTATTATTTGCAGTTGGGTAAGGTTGTTAGAGGAATAGATTAGTAGAGTCATTAACATATTATATAATGGTTGCATGTTTAGAGGAAGTATGAAGATTGTTAATAAAGATGTTGAAGAGGAATGGACCCAGTATTGAGCCCGGTGGTATCCATATACTAACCAATAAATAGGGAGAGGAATTGGAATTCCATTTAACTGATTTTCTGTTGGAGAGATAAGGTAGTGTTGGTTGAGCCAAGAAAGGATAGTTGAGACAAGAGGTTGGTATCAGAGACAAGTGTCAAAAGTGTTAGAAGATCCAGAAATAGAGATGAAACAAACTTACCTGTATCTCAAGCTTTGTTGACTTTGTCAATGAAAGATAAAAGAGCAGTGCTAGTACTATGTGCAGGCCTGAATCCATGTTGAGTGGGAGAAATAAATTGTTTGTCAAGTAAGTATTGAAGAAGCTGCTTATAGGCACACTTTTCTAAAATATTGGAAAGAGGAGACTGTATATATCTGTGGAATTGTCACCTTTGTAGAGAGGAAAGATGAAGAACTTTTTCCAGAGGGAGGGGACATAGGCTTCCTAAATAGATCTGTTAATGAGTATAGAAACTGGCTAGGCTATGAAGTTAGCAGAACATTTTTAGATATTCATTAGGAAGCTTATCAGGAGAAGGGGAGCACAGCTTGAGTTTGCTTGGTAAGCTTTTAATAAAGGATGTAGGGATTGGCTGTAGGGGAAACTTGGAGAGGTAGGCAATAGGAGGAGGTGAGAAAGTTCATGCACATAAACACACAGATAAGCAGACACACAGACAGACACAATCACACACAATCATGCATAGCATGCAAACCCATGTCTTTGGGATGCTGGAGAAAACTGGAGCACCATGTAAAATCCAATGTGTACACAAGGAGGATGCACATAAAAGGCACACCAGCTGAGAGCCAGATGGGAGAACCAGGCACTATAATGTAGTTAGTGTTAACCACTGCATACCTTCAATGTTTTTCATACTATCAGAAATAAGAAAACTAGTAGTACTGTGTAATACAAATATACACTTAAATGGACAATGTGACCATTAATCAAGCTAAAAGGAACATTGAAAGTGCAGGGACTAATCAGATTAAAAGAACATTTAAACTCATATCTTCTAATAGATTTTCCCAGATTTTTGGTATAAAAATATTTAGAATATATGGAATGGAATGAATAAGGGAGGTAACTATTCATGGAGCAGCTTTACATGGCGGATTTGGATTTTGTGTATGATTGTATTTTATATGTTGTGCATATGAGAGAGTCTATATATTTTGCTCTTAAACAAAATATTTAAATTCTGGAAATAGGTAAAAGGCCTTGCTGATGTATATAAACAAGGTTATAATATACTTTTAATCAATAATATGTACTTACAATGAAATAAATATAATTTCCCCACTGTATTAAGATGCCTCTTCTTCTCTGCTTTGTCTTGCATCACCAAATCCAGTTCTGTCTGTTTTGGTTAACCATTATGCATTTTAAACCTTGGCAGTATTGTACTTTAACCTTCTAACAGGTGGAGGGCATCCAGTATCCCCCCCTGAACCCCGGCTTAAGCTAATGCATGTGCACCTTAAGCTGAATTCACCATGTTCTTGTATGTTATAGAAGACTATACACAATCCAAGCTAAGACAATAAGCAGACAGCAGTAGACTCTGAATCCCCTCTGTCCCTTTACTTCCACTGTATCCACTTTTAATCTCCAACTATCTAAAGAAAGCAAGATGCTCTGAATGTTTATATGAATGGAAACAGGAATATGATGCACACTACTTGCTAATATAACAAAAGAATTAGACAAAATGTATTCAAAACATATTAATGATACCTCCTACTCACATATGCCCTGCTTTTATATACTTTATTGAAAGATTTGTGAAAGTGTAATCATTCTATAAATCCGAATTAAAAAAAAAACAAATACATGTTGAAGCCTTAGCTTTGCTATGTATGTGCTTTAAACCACAGCCCTCTAATAAACATACTGTCAATAGCCAGTGCAAAAAGGCTTAATATCTACTAATACCTTAGTTTCTTTTTCTACCTGTAATTTAGACTGGTGGAAGATAGTCACATCAAAAATGTTCTCAACTCCAGATATTCCATATCATTTTGCCTGCTTCAGGTGAAGCTCTTGAAAGTAAAAAAATAAAATAAAATAAGCAACCTAGAACACACACATCAGTATCCATAAATATAATGAAATACCCTCCAACCCAAAATGTTGAAACAATGAAATACCCTGGTTGGTAAGCAGTTTTGTGTTCCTCTAAACATGCAAACAAATTACAATGTAATGTTAAGTCCTGTAATGTCTTCATAGTCCTCATTACCTTTTTGAAACCTTCTACACTATTGTCATTGATGGAACACATTCTCCACGATGGCTGGATTGTTATTTTCTTGCCTTGACAAACTTCTCCTCCAGATCAACATCCAACACTGAATTATAGCATTTAATAGGCATCTCAGGTGAACAAGGTAAATAAATCATCCATATCCATATAAATGATATCCTCAATTGAAGCACTTAGACATGACAATACCTCAGATCTATTAGGAGTTAGCCTCCCATATTTATCCTTTATCTTTGTAGAACATCTCAGATGCCATGTAAGCTGAAAAGGCCATAAAAGACTCTGCATATACCTAGGCCACAACCATAATTGCAATACCACTTGCAGTACTGGGGGGGGTCCTTCTGGGATCGCATTAAAAGGAGCAATCTCCACTGTTAAGAGAATGGGTTCAAATGCATCCTGGTGGTGCTGTCCTTTACAACATAGGCATTTCATGGTACCACAGTTTGCAGTAAGATGATTCAGTTCTTCACATCAATAAAAACATACAGGTAATTCTAGATCAAAAACTATCATGACTTAGGTAAATCAATAAATTCTTTATACTATCCAGCATAATTTCCAACTGAACCTGGGCATTCTGAGCTGCATTCCATATTCTTAAAACAACTGTTATCTTATAATGACCTGCATTTAACCACACAAGGCTATCAGATAATTTTTCTTAAAATATGATGACCTGAAATGGAAACCTATTACATTATCCAACTTTCTTTACTGCAAGTACCACAAAATTCATCATACCTTTGCTTGTTTAAGCTTAAATCAAGAAACCCAGGGTTCAAGCAAGTTGAAAGCCTCAAAGTCCCCTCCCCCCAAAGACTGGTTCTACTAAAATGTAAATAAAAGCCTTTCTGTTAGATTATAATACTTTGTAAGCTGTTTATTATGAGGAAATGAAACTTTTAGGTATAATGTACAATCATAGAAATGTGTGAGATGCCAAATGGAGACAGATTTTAGATGAGGTCACTGCTTTGTGGAAATCATTTGACATATTCTTAAGCAAGATGTGCTATTCACTCAGGCTGGTGGGTTTAGTAGTTATATAAGGGGATTTTATAAGGTTCCTTATCAAGCCTGAGATTGGGTTTCTTTGTGTGTGTGTGTGTGTGTGTGTGTGTGTGTGTGTGTGTGTGTGTGTGTGTGTGTGTGTGTGTGTGTGTGTGTGTGTGTGTGTGTGTGTGTGTGTGTGTGTGTGTGTGTGTGTTTAGTGCTGTGGGGTTGCAGACTGAATCCCATCACAAGGGATATTATCTTTAATAAGAGGGTTGGGACTATTGAATCCCATTATTTTTGCCTCCTTTCATATTCATAACATTCTGTATATGCCGAGGGGTAATGATCAGGGTATAACTGGGTTGTTACTTAAGAGACAGCATGGTGGAATTGTGCGTTTGCTATGGTCAGGCAGGAAACTGAAGGATTTAGCAGCTGTACTCTGCATAATGCCTTTTGAGAGATTTGGCTGTGAGATATCCAACACATTATCTTTGGAGAAGAGCAGGAGGTTGTGGTATGATAAGCTTATACAGCACTGCTATACTGTACAGAGTTGGGGTGCTTTACCTTTGAATTTTTGGGTGATGCTTAACGAGAGGATGGGGCAGGTCAAGAAGTGATTTCAGTCATAGGATTTCTTTCGGATGTTGCCTAATAAGAGACTTGCAATATAGAGCAAGATGGAGTAAAACTGATTGTAGAACAGCTGTTCGATGTTAAGGGTTATATTGAGGAAGAGGCATTAGATTTTGTCTTTTTGTCAGGCCACAGAACTGGGGTTTTAGGCAATGATGGCAAAAAAGGCTGAATAATGATGATGTGAAATTTGTCACTGACTGTATGAAATACCATGGCATTATTCATATCTGTCAGCTGATATGATAGCAGCTGTACACTATTGACATGTTAGCAGTGTAAAAGAGTTAGTGGAAGAGATGTGAAGAACCTTTGTATAATAACCTGTGAGATACTGCTTCTGTGATTAGTAACAAAGGTCTTTTTTAAGTATTAATGGAGCTGGATGACTTGCATTATTTGTTGTCTTCTGGATGATATGTAATGGAGAATATGTTCTATTATTCCATTTCCTAGTTGTTTTTCTGTGTAATGATTTTCTACTGCCAATTTCTTGATGTCTTGATGTTATTTTATTGTACTTTTCACTCGTTATGAATGAAGTAACCTTGAGTCTATGTTTTTTTTTATTTTTTGTCCCTCGTCATGTACCTTCCAGCTGACCATTTGCTGATTTCTGCTCCAACTGCTGTTAACCTTATTGTACCTGGTACTTCTTCCCATGACTGTGACCACCTTGGCCATTGGCAGATTGGGAAAGGAATGGGAAAACATGGACTGGAGCCTTTCGCAGCATCATGTGTGCTACCTTGTATGCATAGGGTTTTTCAGGATGACATAGTTGGGCAGAGCTGCTGATATCACACACATCATCACGTTAAATGTCAATTAGGTCTAGCTTTACTTTCTAATGCCAAATTTATAATGGTAATTGTGGCACACCGTCATCACCAAGAGCTTGCCAAATCTCAGACATAAATCTCACCCCCTCCCTCTCAAAGTGGGTGAGTTGGCAGAATGCTGCTGCTTCCACCCCACCCTCCCAAGGCCCTTGAGTAATCCATCTCAGGTCCACTTCGGTTGCTATCTACTTAGATAGAGGGGCCCTTAGTTTAACATCTCAGCTGAAGGATGGCACATCAGGAGTGCAGCATTCCCCTTTTACTTCACTACAGGATAAGTACTGAAAAGAAGAATCGAACCAGCTGCTGTTGCACCAGAGCATCCAACCTTATAATCTTCCTAGCATCGGAGGTGACTGCACTATATGTTGAGTGACTGACATGACAGTTCCCAACACGATGCAAGACCGAATCAGAATTCCTATCAAAACTACATGGACATTAATATTTGTCCATTGAAGGAGGAAGGAGAGAGGGAGGCATAAAATGACTTTTAAGTGTCTTATACTTGGAAAAAAGGCAAAAGTCATAACAGAAAGTACATGTTGAAGTCAGTTCTTTGTAATTGTAAGAAATGAGACTGAAGTACTGGCTTTGGTGTTGTTTCAGGAAATGATGTCTGGTGGAATAGGTAGTGGAGACTCAGAATAGCTTCCTAACAATAATGTATGTGATTAGGATTATGTCGTTGCTCAAAGATTAAAATAAAAAAGTACTCTAGAAATGGCAGACTAGGAAAGTCACAGATCCATCTGTACATGGGGTATTGCCACAAAAAAAGGAAATGTGAGGAATAGGAGAGTTACAGTGGACATCATCTAACATAGCATTTAAAATTTTTGTTACAGAGAGGAATTTGTTTTTATGTATGTAACAATGTATGTATGTATGTATATATCTATGTATCTATGTATTTATTTATTTAAGTGCCCAAACCTAGGCTTTAACACAAAAATATTAATTTGTAACATAAGCTACAGAGAGTTCTATGAAGCAACTTCTGTGACCTAGAAAGGCAAACTTAATTATACAAATTACAGAAATGTGTGGCTCTTCTGCCCATTGTCTTTTACTGAGTGCTTCTTTGAATGGATATATATGCATGTTTTTGGAAGAAAGTGGAAAAGTGAATTGTGCTAGCAAACAGATCTCAAAGTTGTAAGGAGATAAAGGTTTGAATGCCACTGAAGTCAACTGTTATTTGCATGGATTATTGTACATATCATAGACTTCTTTATGGCCTTAGTCCATGCATTTATTCTTGGCAGGATAAACTAAGCATTGCCTCACTGCAAAGGACGAAGTCTCCTTGGTAATTAATGTATCATTTAGAAAAAAATCCTTAAATGTGCTATTGATAACATTGTAGATGTTGAACACTTTTCACTTTAGTCTCGGATAGCTGTTGCTTTGTACTACTGATATCAGGTTAAATAGATACAAAAGAAGCCTTTGACAAGCTTTGATCATTTACATCCATTCCCCAAGGTTCCCTTTTATCTCACTGGTATAGTGTAAGGAAAACCTTGCTTTCACTTGAAATGTTCATTGGAATATTTTATTTTTTTGTACAGTGGATCCTAAATGTTTATATTAAAGAAACATTCAGCCCTCACTGTCCAGGATGTGGAGACATTATGCATTGCTATATGCTTGCATGACACACAGACAAGCATGTGCACATACACACACACACACACACACACACACACACACACACACACACACACACACACACACACACACACACACACACACACACACACACACACACACACATACATACATATCACAGTCTGACAGCAATGTAAACTTACTTTAGTATCCAGTTTCCCAGTTAGGTGTTCTATGAATTGATTCTTTTGTAGCACTGAAAGCTAATGCAAGGAGTGCAGAGTAACTGCTTTAACCTTGCATCATTAGAATTCTATACCAGTGTGCCACCGTGTAGTGCAGATCACTCATTCGGAGCAGAAACAAATTTGTGTTGCTGCTTTAGGTTTCAGGAAAGATCATAATGGCTGCTTGCTTTGTACTATAGTCACAGTCTTTATCTGCTCATTCTGTAACAAAGTGCCTATAGTAAATGTGGGAAGCTTCTTGCATTCACTGATGTTAGTAGGTACTTCCACCTAGGAAGCATCACAGAATCAGTTAATATTTAGTCTGTTATTATTTTAGTAACTTGGTAAGGCTCATTTTCATAAAGTCATGATATTAGTAAGCCTAGTTGGTATAAGTCCCATTTTCAGTGGCTGATGGTGGGTTAAAAGAGATGTTCAGATTTGCATACAGTGTAACTGAAGGATGTAAGGCTCAGTCAGGTGGGCTGTGATGAAATCCTAGGAGCCATATTGCTGGTCCTTGCCATAGAGAGGTAAAACCTTCATTTGAGATCTGCATGACCTGAAATCAGTTAGCATCATGCAGTTGAAGGAGCTGGCCGGGAATGCTGGTTATGAGTGACCAAATGCTGAGTCACACATTTTGGGCAGAGGGAGAAAGCATGACTAGCTGCATTGTTCACATCCAGTAGGGTCTCATCTCAGACATTCATGCTTCTGTTCATGGGTAGTTACTGCTATCCATCCTACGCACAGAAGCATGCATATGGGGTATGGGAGCAATACATTAGGATTAGCCCACATCAGGCTACATTTTAGGGTGTTAGTTCATGGGTAAGAATCATCTTCCCTCCCTGGCTGCCTTGATTCACCTTGATCACCTTCATTTGGCTTCTGCCCCAGCAACGGTTACCTGGTGATGAAGGTGCCAAAGATCTAATTCACATTGAAGAATGGGGATGCCATACTGGATGATGTAGGGTGCAGTGCATAGGTGCCATAAGGAATGACTGGCTTATGGAGCAAAAGGAGTGGCCTGATGATTAATAGGCACAGGGGATACAGAAGATTGTGAAAAAACAACAAAAGATTCACTGAATCAGCTTAGTGGCAGAAACGTAGAATATGAGCAGGATTTATATCAGTGGAGCTGAGATGGATCTGTAATGATGCCTTTACCAAAAGAAAGTATTTGTATAAAAATGAGGGAGTAGTGAACGACCCTGTTGTCTACTGGTCTGGAAGTAAGTTGCTAAATCTTTGAGTAAAAAGATAAATTGTTATTTCTGTGAGCTGGTTTTGGGAGTAAGCTGAGGTACTTTATCTTATTCACCTTGATGGCTTTCTTAGCTGACTACTGTTGGAAAATTCTGCACCCAAGGGGAATAGGTCTGTCTTTTGCAAATGTAAAAGATGCAGTTTCATTGCTTAAATATTTTCAGTATGTCTATTACACGAAAGCCTTTTTGGCTTTAACAAAGAAAACAAACAGACACATATATTCTTTCACTAGGATTGCACTTTCTCTCTTTGAGTTGCCTTCATTTTTTTATTTCATTTTTTTTGTTAAGCAGGTAGACCTATTAGGTACAGTGTTTCTTTGCAGGGACAACCCGGGGCATCGCCTGGTGAGAATCAAAGGCAGCATGAAGCTTGTTAACTTCTACAACCTTTATTCTGTGCACTTAACTGTCATTCTCTCAGTTTCCACTTCTTATACTGCATTTTGCTGTACTTCCTGCTATGTTTTAAGTGGTATTGCATATATAGTGACACAGTGCATCTTTTCTGTGGAAAGTTGATGGCTTTCTCCTAGTAGTGTTTTTTCTCCTCGGTATGCAATCAGCTTCACTCATTTTTTTCTGTTTTGTGGCGTGTGTGTGTGTGTGTGTGTGTGTGTGTGTGTGTGTGTGTGTGTGTGTGTGTGTGTGTGTGTATATATATATATATATATATATATATATATATATATGTGTGTGTGTGTGTGTGTGTGCGTGCACATATGTACATATATATATATATATATATATATATATATATATATATATATATATATATATATATATATATATATAGGGCTCCTATTAGAATGATGAAAACGCATTTTGTCGAATGCGATTTCATCGACACCTAAACAGCAAACAGGTAAAACAGCGAAGCGGCTGTTCGGCGAATTCTTTCTCTGGGAAAGAAGTCGCTTGACCGCTTCGTTGCTTTGCTGTGTTCTGCACTGTAGTGTGGTCTCAGAGATTCCCTTATCTGGTATAGCTCCCGAGCGTAAATGTGCAACAGTTACTGACCTTAGGGTTAGGGTGTGGGTTAAGGTAAGTGCATATGTATCAAACTGTTTACTTTTTTTTTGCGTTAGATGTACGGTTGAGTTAAGTGCAAATGTGTTTTAAGCTGTTTACTTTTGTTTTGGGGGTAGAATTAGAGTTAAGGTAAGTGTGTATGTGTTTGGAACTGTTTACATAAATGTGCAACAGTTACCAACCTTGGGGTTAGGGTGCGGGTTAAGGTAAGTGCATATGTTTTAAAATGTTTACTTTTTTTTTTGAGTTAGATGTATGGTTGAGTTACATGCATATGTGTTTTCAGCTGTTTACTTTTTTGGGGGAGTAGAATTAGGGTTAAGGTACGTTTGTATGTGTTTGGAACTGTTTACTGTTGTTTTTTTTTTTGTTGGAACAGTGATTTCTTTCCCTAGGAAAGAAATCGCTGTTCTGAGGTGTCGACATTTTCAGCTTTCACTGAAATAGGGTTGATGAAACATTGTTCGCTGTTTTAAGTGTTCGATGTTTTAATACAGACCATATATATATATATATATATATATATATATATATATATATATATATATATATATACACACACACACACACACACACACACACATATATAGGAGCATAAATTTCCATTAAAATGGAAAGTCGTCGACTTCTGGTAAAGCCCATTCAGCTGATCAAAATTTACCGACTTTCAGTGGAAATTGAGGAATGTGCCCTTTCCCCCACTGTACTGTGATTATGGAGTTAGTATATATAATTAGCAGGGGATGTGGGAGTGCAGGGGGACTTGCCACCCCTGCAAAATCAAAATTTTTTTTTTATTCCTTTGTGGATCAGTGTTTTAGTTTTTGACAATTAGGTTTTGATCATTGTAGAACTGACTATTTGTCTTTTCAACAGAAGGTTATGCCCCCCCCCTCTCTCTCTCTATATATATATATATATATATATATATATGTATGTAAGGCTGTGCTTGCACTGTACAGCAAGTGCTCTTACATGCTTGTTTTCAGCCTTTCAACTGCTTTGAAATCATGGTAAATTGATGTCTAGGAATTTGCCCTTACCCTGCTGTAGTGTGATCTCAAAAGTGGTATATATAATTTGCAGGTGGCCAAAAATTGTAATTTATTTTTTATTTTTCTTTTACTCTTCAATATTTTTAGATTAAGTCTAAAAAGATTGTTATTTTTCTATTTGCACAGTGATGAGACAAACACATATATACTTCTGTCCATTTGCATACTTCAGCTATCACTTTGCTGGTTACAACAAACAAGAACAGGCACAGGCATGCTGAAAGAAAGCTTCATACTGTTTTATGTACATTGCAAAAAAAAAGATAAGTAACCCGGTGAGACATAGAACATAATCTTGGAGGGTTGAAACAAACATTATATATGTTGAAACCATGCCTACAGAGAAAGGGGAATGTGACAGCTGATCAACAGTAAAATCTCCCAATCCCACGTATATGAACATGGTGAACTGAAAATCACTCTTGGCAAACCAAACTTGGACTATGGTTTGTTTGCAGCAGAAAAATGCTGTTTTTCTTTCTTTGAAAATGGTTTTCAATTGACTATATTTCCATAGTTCGGCTTCAGAGATTTTACTTACATTGAGTCAACATGAATCTCAGAAAACAATGTGATAATGTTCATAGTTTCATAGGTGTGTACTAGGCTAATGGTCCTGGAGCCTTTACAAGCCTAGCCCATAGGATTATCCTGGCATTGTGCCACCTGACCTTAGTTCCCAGAGTCTCTGTCGAGTAGAGCCGCTGGAGTGATCCCAGGGGTGAATTTTCTACTTCCCATCCACTCATCAAGATTTCTCTTATTTATTTTATTTATTTATCTTACATTTGTTGACTGGGATAGTCCGACTGGATACATGCCCATTTTCAGTGGAGGCCCGGGGAGAAAAGCTCCAAGCTTCAAGCTTCTCTTGAAGAGGGCCATTGAGGTGCTCTGTTTGACATGTATGGGAAGTCTATTCCATAGCATGGGCAGTCTCTGGGTTAAGAGGTTGAGGTCTCTGGAGCATGTGGTGTGGAGGGATTGGGATTTCTTTAGTTGTAGCATTTCTAACAGAGCTGGGTCAGACATGGCTTTGTAAGTCAAGCAGACATCTCCTCTAAGTAGGTGATATGAGACAGAGAATAGTTGGAGTTTTATGAGTCTGTCCATATAGGACAAGTGTTTAAGGTCTAGGATCCTCTTTGTGAGGTACTTTTGCAGCCTCTCCAGTTGTTACAGGTGTCTAGTGAGGTACATGCCAAATGGGGCATTGTACTTGATGATTTGCGTAATGAGGGAAGAGTAGAGGGAGACAATGACCACTTTCTTCTTGGATGCAAAACCCTTAGTAATGAGATGTGCTACATAGAAGGAGTTTCTGACCACAGTGGCAATGTGGTTGTCAAAAGAGAGGTTGCTGTCAACCTGTGTTCCCAGATCTCTTATGATGCCTTCTGTTTTCAGTGGACTACCATCAATGTGGTAATTCATGGGAACTGGGTTTTTCCCAAAGGGGATGACGACACATTTGTTGGCATTGAGTTTAAGCCATGGTTCTGACACCAGTCATTGGTTTCAGTGAGGCCGTTCTGTAGGATGTTAACGTCACTTGGGGAGTTAATAATGGCTCCCAACTTGCAATCATCTGCAAACTTTGTCAGCCAGAGTCCCTTCATGTTGGTCTGGACTTCTGAGAAGTAGATACCAAACATGAGAGGACCCAGGACCTATCCCTGTGGGACTCCACTCTTCACTGGGCAGCAGTCTGACTTGGAGTCAGCTACTTTCACACTGTGGGTTCTATATGTGAGCCAGTTTCCAACCCACCTAGTGATACAGGGGTTGATGCCTAGCTTAGTGAGTCTTTCTAGGATTCCTGAGTGGGGAACGGTATCAAAGGCCTTGGCCAGATAAAGGTAAGCTGTATGAACTACCTAGCCTTCATCCACAGCTCTGGTGACTGATTCAAAGTTGACCAAGTTGAGCAGGCATGATCTACCCTTCAGAAAACCAAACTGTGTAGGATCCAGAGTTTGGAGATTCCCTATATCCTTGTTTATTAGGTCCATGATGATGTGTTCCATAGTTTTGCATATCAGACTTGTCAGGCTAATGAGGCGATCGTTCCCAGGGTTTGTAGTTACTCCTCCTTTGTGGAGAGGGATGACTGTAGCAACGTGCCATTTGGTAGGGACAAAGCCTGAGGTGAGGCTATGGTTGAGCAGGGCACACAGGTGAGGTGCCAGTTCACTCTGTAGTTCATGTAGAACACAGCCAGGGATATTGTCAGGTCCCATAGAAGCTGTGTTCTTGGCCTTGGACAGTGCTGTTTTATCCTGTGCAGCAGTAATACTGGGTGCTTGGCAATCTACTGGTATTGTGATTGGTCCTTTGGGGGGGTAAAGTTGGCACTGAATCTGTCGGCCAGTATAATGGCAATATCTGTTGGCTCGGTATAGGAGGTACCATTGTGCAGTAGCTCAGAGCAAATCTGGGCATTGCCGTGGAGATTCTTTATATAACTATAGAAGGCCTTGTGGTTATCTTTACTATCTGCTGCAATTCTGTTTTCATAGCTAGCTTTAGAGGATTTAATGAGGGATCTCAACATTTTTGTTGAGGTTGATAAGGGAGTTTTTCCAGTCTTGGGACTTCACCTTATTCCACATCAGTTTCCTCCTTCTGTTGTAGAGTTTGTTTATGGCAGAGGACCACCAGAGTGGCTTCCTTTTTTTGGAGGAGAGCTTCTTGGTTCTATTGGGTATGGTTCATAGGTTCATAGGTATGTACTACGCTATTGGCCCTAGGGCCTATATAAGCCTAGCCAAAAATGTACCCTGGCATTCGCCACCCAAGACAATTATTTTCCTTTGCCCCTGTCGGGCAGAGCCACAGAAGTGATCCCTGGGGTGAATTTCCTATTTCCCATCCAATCATCAAGATTTTTCTTTAAGAGTGCTAATGAGGAGCTCTGTTTGACATAGATAGGTAGTCTGTTCCAGAGTATGGGAAGTCTCTGGGATAGGAATTTATCCCTCCAGCATGTTCCGTTTATTGTGGTGACAAAGTTTAGGTCCCTAGAGCATGTAGCTTGGAGGGATTGGGATTTCTTTAAGTGGAACTTGTCCAACAGCTCTGGGTTTGACATAGCTTTGTATGTTATGCAGAGATCGCCTCTGAGCAGGCGATATGTGATGGAGTAAAGCTGGAGTTTTTTGAGACGGTCTGCATAGGGCATCTGTTTGAGGCCAGTAATCCTCTTTGTGAGGTATTTCTGTGGCCTTTCCAGTTGTTGTAGATGTCTTGTGAGGTACATACCAAAAGGGGCATTGTACTCTATAATGGGTCTAATGAATGATGAAGAGAGGGGAACAATGACCTCTTTTTTTCTGGAATTGAAACCTTTTGTGATGAGGCGAGCCATGTAGAAGGATTTCCTGACCACTGTGGCGATGTGATTACCAAAGGAGAGACTACTGTCCACCTATGTCCCAAGGTCTCTTATCACATTTTCGGCATTAAGTAGACTACCAGCTATGTGGTAGTCTATGTGGCGAGATCCATGCATTTGTGTACGTGTTCATACAGTGCATTGGTGTATGATTCGGTAGTCATGCAACTTTTATCCGTTTGCATGGGTGCCGTGAAGTCAGCCACCTCTGTTTTTAGGAGCCCAAAGTTAGCTTTGGAGAAGTTTTTCATGGTGGTTACCTTTGTGGGGGAGTGGGAGGGATGTGGATTTCCAAGGTGATTAATTTGTGGTCGGATCTAACCAGGGAGCAGTTGACTGTTGGTGTAGAGCAACGGTCAATCATATTAGTAATAACTAGGTCGAGGATGCTGCTACCTCTAGTGGGGGTAAGAACGAGCTGGTCCAGGGCATTGGAATTAATGAATTCCAGGAAATGTTGGGCAAATGTATTGGTACATTAGTAGTTTTCCCAGTTAATGGAGGGGTAGTTGAAGTCGCCCAGTATTAGAGTGTTAGGTTGGACCCTAATATTCTCCAGGGTGCATAGGAATGTGGAGTGTGAGTCTTGGGACATGGCTGGGGACCTATAACAGGCTACGACCTGAATCGCTGTCTTACCCAAAGTTAGCTGTACCTGAAGTATCTCTGATGTGTTATGTTGGGCTACCAGTCTGGAGGTGTGCCTTTATGAATATGGAAACACCAACTCCTTTTGAGCTTTGGTCCAAGTTCTGGGGCCGAAAGGTGTGGAATGAGTTATAGCCTGGTAGTGCATGGGTGCTTTCTGCTGCTTTAATCCAGGTCTCTGTTACAGCACAAATGTCGATGTTCTCCATTTTAAGGAGTGCTTCGACTGAGTGCATTTTGAGATT
Organism: Protopterus annectens; assembly: GCF_019279795.1. Lineage (NCBI taxonomy): Eukaryota > Metazoa > Chordata > Ceratodontiformes > Protopteridae > Protopterus > Protopterus annectens. The sequence continues at coordinate 281,812,895 of NC_056741.1, forward strand.
TAGACTTCTAGTATTGAGCAGCATGACCCTCAGATTGCATTTGTTTGTAGCTGTTATGGTGGTAATTTGGTCTTTGGAACACCACCTAAAAAAGGCACTATAGGGGTGGCAAGAGCCTTGGCCAGTATCCGGAAGCCCAGGGGTGACAGATACAGGCCATCCCTGGCAAAGCATTGAGGCCTGTCAGTCATGTCATCCTGGCAGACAGATACTGGATCCCCTTAGAATGACACCAGAAACTTAGCCAATTGTTGAAATCAATCTTTTTCTGCTTGTACTGTGGTGTCATTCTGGGTGATGGTAGGATGCTGCTTAGGGCTAGGGTCATATCCACCTGGGCTACATAATCCGAGAGCTCCTCCATGTCTCTTTTCATGTAGTCCAGGGAGGAAAGTCTCAGGTCATTCACACCCACATGTACAATGACAGAGTCGTATTTGTACCTGTTGCTGAGGGACCTGAGTGCATGCATTATGTGGTGGATCCTGGCACCTGACAGGCAGCTGACTGTTACTTTCTCCTTATTCAGCCTAGTGAGTGGGACGTCAGTGTGCCTCACTATCGAGTCACTTATGACTAGTATTCTGGGCATGCTGTTTTGCCTTAGGGGCTTTGGTTGAGTGGCACACTGTTTAGGAGAGTTATGTGTCTTCTGAATAGTGTTGTGTTGTGGTGGTTGAGTGTGTTTCTGCATTGGAGGTCTCTGCTGTTTGGGTAGATTTTTATTGAGAGCCTCCGTGAAGGTGGGTGTTTGGTTTGTGTTTTTTTTTTTTTGTGAAGGCAGTGCTGGTGTGTGTTCTGGAGGGCTATGTGTTTCATGTGGTGTGCTGCCAGTGTTGACCTTCTCTTCTTGACCAGCTATTCCGGTCTTAGCTGGAGAGTGTATGGCTTCCAATTTGGATATATAAGTGGATCTCTCATAAGTCTGAGTGCTGGGAGGTAAGAGGAGAGGGATGTTGGTGTACATGCAGTTGCTACATTGCCTCAGGATGCCCATGTTCAGCAGGTTAATAGGACAAAGCATAGGGAACTGACCTTTAGACATGCCTGGAAGGGTGGGCATTAATAAGTACTGGAGCTGTTTCCTTGTAGAAAGTTGGGTGCTGGTAGCACTTTTGTGTGCTACAATAATTGCTACAAAAAGTTTGGTAAAGTGCTAGACTAATAAGCTAGTAAAAGTGCAGGACAGAACTTGCAGATTTAAGGGAAAAAAATTGAAGAGCAGACTTTGGCACCTCTCAGAAGCTTACAAACAGTCCTGGATACAGCAAATCTGTATCTGGACTAGACTAGTTACAGGAAATGTGGGAAACAAGCACAAACATGGGCTTTTAAACCAGACAGTTGAAAAAGATGGAAAAACTGCCTAAACGGCCAATAAGCTATAAATTCTGGTCCAGAAACCACTCATCTTGTGGTAGATTGGCTACCTAGTACTTACCACTCCTACTGATAAGCTAGAAGACTTCCCTCAACACAGAAAGGCTTTCAATGAATAACACACTTTTTTGTGTGTGCAGCTGGTGGTTGCACTGCATGCTTGCATGTGGACATGTAGTGATATGCATTTTTGCAGTGGATACAGTATACTCTCTGTATGACAGTGTAAAAAATCCACAAAACAACCACCTCATTGTAATCTACCGAAATGGCTATCATTATTCAAGGTTTGCTGGTTTATATGCTGTCTGGTTGAATTTTTCAGTTCAATGTGATGTTTTGACGATGCTGTCTCACACTTTATCAACACTTTCCTTAACATCCTAAATTAAATGGCACCTGTAAGATCCAATATTACTATGGCATCATCAGTGACTAAGACAATTCTGCGATGTGCTGCAGGTTGTGGAACCATAAGAGTACAGGCTTACAGTACAGATGACTCCTGATGTGGGTTTGGATGTGGTATTAGTCTTAGTGTTTGTGCTGTGTGGCTGAGGTAAGAAAGTACAAAACCCACAAAGCCTGGGATGCTTCCACAAGGATTTTTTTACAACCTCAGCATCTATAGTAGTATTGTTTTGGTGCTGTAGTAATATACTGTTGCTTTGGGGCTGTAGCAATGTACTGTTGTTGTAGTGCTGTAGTAATGTGCTGTTGTTATTTTGGTGCTGTAGGAATGTGCCGTTATTGTGGTGCTGTAGTAATGTGCTGTTGTTATTTTGGTGCTGTAGTAATGTACTGTTGTGGTACTGTAGTAAAGTGCTGTTGTTATTTTGGTGCTGTAGTAATGTGCTGTTATTGTTTTGGTGCTGTAGTAACATATTTTTGTGGTGTTGTAGTAATGTACTGTTGTTGAGGTGCTGTTTATTTACAGTAAGTGGGATGGAGAAACTAATCTCCATTTCATAGGGTCATAGGAGGTTACTAGGCTAATGGCCCTGGGGTCCTTACAAGCCTAGCCAAGAGCTTATCCCCAAAAAAGAAACATCATTCAGCACCTGTCGCCCTTGTCTATGAGGGACACAGGTGGAACCCCTGAGACAAATTTCTGGTTTCCCATCCACTCATCAAGGTTGTGCTTGAAGAGGGTCAGAAAGTTACTCTGTTTGACATGTATGAGAAGTCTATTTCAGAGACAGAGCAGCCACTGGGAGACAAACCTGTCTCTCCAGCAGGTTTTGTTAATATCACATATTAGATTTAGGCCTTTCAAACGGGTAATGCGCGAGGATTTAGACTTTCATATATGGAGCATCTCTAGTAGGCCAGGGTCCAAGATTGCCTTGTAGGCAAGACACAGATTACCTCTGATCAATCTGTACGATGCAGAGTAGAGTGATAGTGATTTGAGCCTGTACACATAGGACAGGTGTTGGAGGCCATGGATTCTCTTTGTGAGGTATTTTTCAAACTGTGTGTTTGTTTGGATGTCATATTTTAGATTAATAAGGGAATCTTTCACATGTGGAACCAGTATGTGTCATGTGGGTCTATATTAGTTCGCCGAAGTGCGATTTCAGTGAACACCGAATCATCGACTGCACTTCAGGCAAAATCGCTTCAGTGATTCGCTGAATTTACCAAGGGCAAGTAAATACTTATCCTGAAACACAATGGACCAACATCCAACCAAATCAAACCCACCCAAGTGGGGGGCTTTGCCCCCACACCCACCCATGTAGAGGGGGCTATGCCTCCCCCCGCACCCCCCTAATTATATATGCCAACTCTGAGATCACAGTACAGTGGAGAAAAGGGCAAAGTTGAGTAGTTGGCCAACTACTTCTTTGCCCTTGGTAAATTCAGTGAATTGCTGAAACGATTTTCCTTGAAGTGAGGTCGCTGATTCAGTGTTTGCTGAAATTGCACTTTGACAAACTAATATAGACCCGTGTAATGAGAAGGTTGGCATTAGTAAACATGACACAGTTGCTACATTGCCACAGAAAATAGAGTACTAGTAGGCTGGTTGAGAATGAGGCTAAAGCAAAATGGGACTCCATGGTGACAGGCAGTGTTTCTTGGTACTTTTAATTGCTCAGGCAACAGGTAATAGAATTAACAAGGAGTATAGCTCTAAAATCATTGCAAAACAGCGATGGCTGAGGACGCATAACATGAAACCAGCTTAGTTACAATAGTAAGGGGTATCAGATTTGAGTGAGTTTTTGTCTGAAGATAATTAGCTACACTAGTTGTTAATGGTGGATACTTAATATTTTGAGTCTATGGAATACAATGAAAGAGTAAATGAATTTCATTATTTTAAGGAAAGGTTCTCCTCAAAAAGATACTTTTGTGCTTACTAAGAGGTACCAATGAAAGAAGAGTAGGAGGGAACTATGTGGTTAGATTAACATAAATGGTGGACAGCTTGACAGCCAATGGATTTAAGAACTCAACAAGAACAGGATGGGAGGGTTAGAACATTTTCCCACACAGCTGTATGTTTTATGGCAGAGACTGTTCCAGTGAGTTTTCTCTAAAACCTTGGAATGTTTTCTTTCACCTTTAAATAGAAATACTGGTCTGTAGCTTCTCCCTAGATCACAAGTAATTAACTTTTAATTCCTATGGCTCGGGAAGAGATACAGCTTTGTTCTTTGTTAAGCAGATAATTTTTACTTTAACACACTGAAATAAAAATAAACACTGCAATTAAGCAAGAAATAATATAAGAAACAATATAAAAAATATAAACCAAGAAATGTAACTTTCCCATGCAGCAGACTGTTCTGTGGCAGAGGCTGTTCTTGTGAGTTTTCCATTATATTAAATTTAATCACATATTTTCAAACCATGTGTTTGTTTGGATGTCATTCACTTTGTCATATTGGCTGTTTACTGATAGAGTGAGTGTTTGCTGAAATGCCGTTGAGTGTTCCATTCATCAAAATATGAAGATTTTGGGTGAACATATATTTATTATTTGTTAATCAGGAAAGTCCAACTTGGAACAAAGCCAATTTTCAGTGGAGGCCCAGGGAGAAATGCTCCAGATGCATGTCTTTGTAAAGTGTGAGGAAACAAGACACGTCTTTGTAATGTGGGAGGAAACCAGAGTACCCAGAGGAAACCCACACGAACGCAGGGAGGACATGCAGACTCCACACAGAAGGCACCCCAGCCGAGAATCGAACCAGAGAATCTCTTGCTGGGAGGTGACAATGCTACCGCTGCAGTGCTGCACCATCCACAATATATCATATTTAAGTGTGGGTTTGGGAAACTAATGTTGAAACTTTCAGGTATTCTGAAGTTTCTTCTGCATTAGGGGGTGGGAATGTTTGTGTGAGTGTATACAGTTTAAGGTTAAAGTAAGGGCTAATAAGGTGTTACATTTAGTGATGTGTGTGTGTGTGTGTGTGTGTGTGTGTGTGTGTGTGTGTGTGTGTGTGTGTGTGTGTGTGTGTGTGTGTGTGTATAAAGGTGTAGCTAGGCCTACTCAGTGTACTCAAAAGAGTGCATTTTTTCTGAGCATCTCTTAGAAACTTCAATACTCAAAAAACACAGAATGTTTCCAACTGTGTAAACAAATATTTACAGTATAGAATTATAGATAGAGTGCTCATGTGAAAGGAATATACTTCTAAAATAGCTTTTATTGATATAAATGGCAACATTTGAAAATATTGTATTCCCTTCCTATATGTATAGAGGTAGTATTTTCAGGGGTGAGTACATTTTTAAACTGGTAGATGAGTGGTGGGGGCAGTAACATTAGGTTGGAATACAAATTGGAAATTTCTGTCTACACCCCTGTGTGTGTGTGTGTGTGTGTGTGTGTGTGTGTGTGTGTGTGTGTGTGTGTGTGTTCAAATGTCTTGTTTTGCAGTAGAGCTTTGGGAAAGATATTTCTAAGAGTAAGTTGCAGGGACAGGGTTAGAGTTAGCGCACATTAGTAAGTTAGTGAATGAATGTGTTCCCTTGCACCACCTTAATAATTCATGTTAACCTTAACCTTTGTCCCTAACCTTGCTACTTACCTTAGAAAACCTTTATATAATACAACCTCTATTCAGAAAATATCTCTGAATGTGTGATGGAGGTTTTGGTGACTGGATCAGAACAGGAAACCGTTTTTTTTTTGAAAATTTTATTTCAGTATGTTGATTTTAGAATTGACAACATCAATCACTTGAGTGTTGAGTCTTGTACATTTTAATAACTCAACAAGTACTCATTTACTCAGTCAGGGTTAGCCATGGTGTAGTTTTTTCCCTATGACTAACCCATAGTGTAGTTAGTTTACTAACAATATAGGGCCAGATCGTAGTCAAATAAGGCACTAGCCAGGGTAATTGACCAGTCCTCCCCATACTGCAGCCATTCCAGTGTCTCATTACTTGTCTGTGTCTTCCCAGTTACCATAAACACTGTTCAAAGCTGTCGGTGTACTTACCATAAACACTGTTCAAAGCTGTCGGTGTACTTACCATAAACACTGTTCAAACCTGTCGGTGTACTTACCATAAACACTGTTCAAACCTGTCGGTGTACTTACCATAAACACTGTTCAAACCTGTCGGTGTACTTACCATAAACACTGTTCAAACCTGTCGGTGTACTTACCATAAACACTGTTCAAACCTGTCGGTGTACTTACCATAAACACTGTTCAAACCTGTCGGTGTACTTACCATAGACACTGTTCAAACCTGTCGGTGTACTTACCATAGACACTGTTCAAACCTGTCGGTGTACTTACCATAGACACTGTTCAAACCTGTCGATTGTACTTACCATAGACACTGTTCAAACCTGTCGGTGTACTTACCATAGACACTGTTCAAACCTGTCGGTGTACTTACCATAAACACTGTTCAGACCTGTCGGTGTACTTACCATAGACACTGTTCAGACCTGTCGGTGTACTTACCATAGACACTGTTCAAACCTGTCGGTGTACTTACCATAGACACTGTTCAAACCTGTCGGTGTACTTACCATAAACACTGTTCAAACCTGTCGTGTACTTACCATAAACACTGTTCAAACCTGTCGGTGTACTTACCATAGACACTGTTCAAACCTGTCGGTGTACTTACCATAAACACTGTTCAAACCTGTCGGTGTACTTACCATAGACACTGTTCACACCTGTCGGTGTACTTACCATAAACATTGTTCAAACCTGTCGGTGTACTTACCATAGACACTGTTCAAACCTGTCGGTGTACTTACCATAGACACTGTTCACACCTGTCGGTGTACTTACCATAAACACTGTTCAAACCTGTTGGTGTACTTACCATAAACACTGTTCAAACCTGTCGGTGTACTTACCATAGACACTGTTCAAACCTGTCGGTGTACTTACCATAGACACTGTTCAAACCTGTCGGTGTACTTACCATAAACACTGTTCAAACATGTCGGTGTACTTACCATAGACACTGTTCAAACCTGTCGGTGTACTTACCATAAACACTGTTCAAACCTGTCGGTGTACTTACCATAAACACTGTTCACACCTGTCGGTGTACTTACCATAAACACTGTTCAAACCTGTCGGTGTACTTACCATAGACACTGTTCAAACCTGTCGGTGAACTTACCATAGACACTGTACAAGCCTGTCGGTGTACTTACCATAGACACTGTTCAAACCTGTCGGTGTACTTACCATAAACACTGTTCAAACCTGTCAGTGTACTTACCATAAACACTGTTCAAACCTGTCGGTGTACTTACCATAAACACTGTTCAAACCTGTCGGTGTACTTACCATAGACATTGTTCAAACCTGTCGGTGTACTTACCATAAACACTGTTCAAACCTGTCGGTGTACTTAAAATAAACACTGTTCAAACCTGTCGGTGCACTTACCATAAACACTGTTCAAACCTGTTGGTGTACTTACCATAAACATTGTTCAAACCTGTCGGTGTACTTACCATAAACACTGTTCACACCTGTCGGTGTACTTACCATAGACACTGTTCAAACCTGTCGGTGTACTTACCATAAACACTGTTCAAACCTGTCAGTGTACTTACCATAGACACTGTTCACAATTGTCGTTGTACTTACCATAAACACTGTTCAAACCTGTCGGTGTACTTACCATAGACACTGTTCAAACCTGTCGGTGTACTTACCATAGACCCTGTTCACACCTGTCGGTGTACTTACCATAGACCCTGTTCAAACCTGTTGGTGTACTTACCATAAACACTGTTCAAACCTTTCGGTGTACTTACCATAAACACTGTTCAAACCTGTCGGTGTACTTACCATAAACACTGTTCAAACCTGTCGGTGTACTTACCATAAACACTGTTCAAACCTGTTGGTGTACTTACCATAGACACTGTTCAGACCTGTCGGTGTACTTACCATAGACACTGTTCAAACCTGTCGGTGTACTTACCATAGACACTGTTCAAACCTGCCGGTGTACTTACCATTGACACTGTTCAAACCTGTTGGTGTACTTACCATAAACACTGTTCAAACCTGCCGGTGTACTTACCATAAACACTGTTCAAACCTGTCGGTGTACTTACCATAAACACTGTTCAAACCTGTCGGTGTACTTACCATAAACACTGTTCACACCTGTCGGTGTACTTACCATAAACACTGTTCAAACCTGTCGATTGTACTTACCATAAACACTGTTCAAACCTGTCGGTGTACTTACCATAAACACTGTTCACACCTGTCGGTGTACTTACCATAAACACTGTTCAAACCTGTCGGTGTACTTACCATAAACACTGTTCAAACCTGTCGGTGTACTTACCATAAACACTGTTCACACCTGTCGGTGTACATACTATTTTCTTCTTTACTTTACAATGATTACAGACATTTTACTTAAAATGTTTGTTTCAAATTTCACAGCACAAACACTTAATGGCCATTTACCAAACAAAATAAAGTCTTACATTGAAAACAGACTTAGCAGGAACAACAGTATACTTCTGTTTCCTTGAAACTCATATTTTGAAAATAAATCTGGTTGGTGGCAGATTTAGTGTAACTTGTAAACCTTTCTGATTGTTTTAAATTAGATTTTTGTTTAATACGACAAAATCTGTTAGAATATGTTTTAAATTTCTAGTCTTTAACATTTTTTTTTGTAAGCAGTGGAAAAAAATATCTTGAACATTTTTTCCAGTAAGCAGTGGGGCAAAATGTATGTGTCAATATTTTTTTAACCATTAGTTGACAGGGTTAGTCCCACTAGGCTAGTAACCTCTTTTCAGGCGAGACCAGAGGTGTTCATTTATACTACTAGGGGAAACTTCCTCTACTCTTTTCGATAGGTGTTGTAGAATCTTTTACATTCACTTGAGCTCACCTCCAATGCAAGCAGATGGGACCTCGGTTTAATGTCTCATCCAAAATACAAATCATTTAGGAGTGTAGCTTCCTTCTGCTGCACTAAACTGTAAGCAGTTCCTCTCCCTGGTGTGATAATAGCTACCAAGGCCTTCTGTACCAAAGGCGAGTGTGCTACCTGTTGCACCACTGATCCTGTTTATAACAATAACAACAAAAATACCCATTTCAGAACATTTATTTATTTATTTACTGGAATATTCCAACTGAACACAGGTCTTTTTTCAGTGGGGCCCCGGGGAGAAAAGCTCTACAGAACAATAAATGAGCAGCAGAGTACATGAAGAACAATTGACTATACATACAATAGCAAATAATACATACTGCAGCAAACATTAGATATACATACAGTATGAAACATAGTAATGAACAGATATCCCAATATCTAGCTAAAGGCTAGGAATAAAGGTAGGATGTATATACAGATAGTACTAAGCTCAAACAAATACTGTTCTAAACTCATATACCTAAATCCTGTATACAAATATTGCACTAAACTCAAGCAGATATAAAACAGAAGCTCCACACAAAGGTGGAACAAGCTAGAAGGGCTAATGGGATGGAAGGGGAAAACAGAGGAGTAAGATAGGAGACTGAGTGAGTAGTATATGTGGTAGTGAGAGGAAACTAGGTGTAAGTCAGTTGGATATGTATCTGGAGTTGAGATGAAGTGAAGTAGTTAAGTATGTTATAACAGGTCTGAGAGACTGAGTGAGGAGGGAAGGGGAGGGTAAAGGGTGAGCCAGAGCCTGCAGAGGAAGGAATGCAATAATCAGACAGTATGAGGTAGGGTGGCTAGGGGAGGGGAGAGGAAGGAAAGGTAAAAAGGAGAGTTATTAGTTGGGACTGGTGCATGGGCATAACCAGAGACTTTTAAGTGAGATTTTAGTGCAGTCTTGAAATGATTGCAAGAAGGTAGTGTGGTTATAGGGGGGGGGGGTGGTGATTGTTCCATAATCTGGATATGATGCAGGACAATAGTGCATCTCCTGCTGAGTTCTTGGGTTTGGTCACTAGAAGTAGATTTTTGCTGCTGGAACGTAGAATTCTAGTGGAGCAGTAGGGCTGGAGAAGGTTTTGAAGGGATGGGACTTAAAGAGGATGGTTTACTAACTTGTGGGCAAGGGAGAGTTGATTCAGGTGAAGAAGTTGAGGGAGTTCAAGCCAGTCAAGTTCTCTAAGTGAGATACAGTGGTGGCTGCAATAAGATGCACCAGTGGCAAACATAGCAATTTTATTGTAGCAAGCCTTGAACTTGTTTAGGTCTGTTTGTCAAAGGTAGGTAAGTATAGGAGAGGTGTAGAGTTAAGTGGAGATTAGGTGGGAATTGGCAGCAGAAATTGTGGCTGTCTTGGTGAGGAACTGTTTGTTTCTGTACAATGCACCTAGTTTTTTGTGAACCATTTTTATGATAATAGAAATGTGAGTGTCAAATCTGAGATTGTTATCAATCTCAACACCAATTAGTTTGGTGTGTTCTGTTGAGGAGATGACGGTATTGTCTTTGGCTAGAATATTAAAGTGGGGGATAATTGGGTTAGATTTAGTGGGTTGGAAGATAAGGAGTTTAGTCTTGCTCAGGAACTGGGCATTAGATAGACAGTTTTCTACAGATGAAAAGGCTTCCTGTGTGGTCTTGTGAAGTTCAGGTATAGTTGGGGCTGAGCAGATAAGGGTGGAGTTATCTGCATGCTGTATAAGAGAAGCATGCTTGGTGGCTGTGACTAGATCATTGGTGAAGTGTGAGAATAGTAGGGGACCAAGGATGGAGCCTTGGGGAACACCAAGTGTTACAGGAAGTCGAGGAGATAGGTCATTATGCCAGACAACTGATTGTTGGTGGCCAGTTAGATAGCTGTGAAACTAATCAGTAGCTGACTGGGAAGAGGATAGGTTAGTGAGAACAGAGATTAGTAGTTTGTGTGAGACCATGTCAAAAGCCTTGGATAGATCCAGAAATATAGCAGAGGAGAACAGGCCATTATTTTTATGATGAAGGATAGCATTAGTGAAAGAGAGCAAGGTGGTAGTAGTGCTGTGGTATTGTCTGAAGCCATGCTGGGTGCTGGAGAGGAGGTTATTAGCTATGAAGTAGTTTAAGACTTGAGAATGGATGTATTTCTCAGGTATCTTGGAAAGTGGAGAAAAGATGGCTATGGGGTAGTAATTGGAAAGTTCAGTGGAGGAGCCACCTTTATGGAGGGGAATGATGTGGGATATTTTCCTCAGTGTGGGGACATAGCTTTCTGATAAGGACTGATTAACTACGATAAGGACTGGATAAGCTAGGGCTTTTGCTGCTATTTTTAGGTATTCAGAGGCGAGCTTGTCAGCTGCACATTTTGTAGGCTTAGGTTTCAATAGACATTTTTTTATATAGGAGGTAGACACTGATGAAAAAGAAAAGACTGTGGGCAAAGTATTTTTTTTTATGTAGGAAGGGTGGGTAGAGGATTGTGTTGTTTAGTCAAAGACAGAATGGTTTCAGTAAAGTGTTTATTGAATGAGTCAGCAATACTGATGGAGGAAAGGGGAGTGGTAGGTGGGGGATGCCTACTTTACCTGGGTGGAGAATGGAGTTTATTGTGGACCAGAACTGCTTAGGGTTGTGATGAGAGGTGTTTCAAACAAGAAAGGCCACTCACACTTCTGTCATTATAATCCATCAATATCCATACACAACAGTTAGAGGCACTTTATTGACTGTATGCACATCATGTTTGATTGTGATAAAAATGGCCACAATAAAGTATCCCAACTTGCTTTACAAAAATGCACACTAGCCCGTCAAAAACAGGCTAATGACATTTGTAACTTTATCAGTTCAGCAGGGTCAGTCATTTTTATCCACAGACATCCCCCAAATCTAGCAATTGTAGCTACCTTGTTGACTGCAACATTCTCAGATGTCTGTATAAAAAATAATAATGATCAAAGTCTCATATTTCAAATTACTTTCACACAAGTAAAAAGTAGCCAAAGTATTATTGCATTTAATTGCTGGAACCTGTGTTCTAAGAGACTGCCTTCCAGACTATCTGAAAATATACAGAGCTGAGTATATTTTTTTGGTTATAGAGTTTGTTAATTGTTGCTTAGATCTCTGTTGAAACTGTTGTCTCACTGTTCTGAGAGAGTGATCTGAAAATATACAGAGCTGAGTATATTTCTTTGGTTTTAAAGTATGTACTGTTAGTTGTTGCTTAGATTTCTGTTGAAACTGCCCCCCCCCCATTTTCTGCCATGTCTTCAGTTGGTATAACTGTTTTTTACAGCTTGTGTGTTATCTAACTCAAGGATCACGTAATTTGACCTGTTAGTAACAGCTTGCATTTAAATGCTGGAACCTGTGTTCTGAGAGACTGCCTTCCAGACTATCTGCAAATATACAGAGCTGAGTATATTTTTTTTGGTTATAGAGTTTGTTAATTGTTGCTTAGATCTCTGTTGAAACTGTTGTCTCACTGTTCTGAGAGACTTCTTCTTCTGGCTTTTCCCGGTTAGAGATCACCACAGCGGATCTTCTGTCTGCTCATGATTGGCAGTGGAGTTTTACAGTGCCAAGTTGCCAGCCCGGTGCCCAAGGCACACACAAGCACACACTCACACCTAGGGCCAATTTAGAGTATCCAGTCTACCTACTGCATGTCTTTGGGATGTAGCAGGAAACCGGAGCACCCGGAGGAAATCCACATGACCACAGGGAGGACATGCAGACTCCGCAGAGAAGGCACCCCAGCTGAGAATTGAACCAGAGAACCTCTTGCTGTGAGGCAGCAATGCTAACCGCTGCACCACCATGGCCGTCCTTCACTGTTCTGAGAGACTGATCTGCAAATATACAGAGCTGAGTATATATATTTTTTGGTTTTAAAGTTTGTACTGTTAGTTGTTGCTTAGATCTCTGTTGAAACTGTTTTGTCTCGTCCGCCCTCCCTATTTTTGGTTTGTAGTTTAAATTTGGTGGCTTTTGCAGTTGCCCGCCCCACTGTAGATTTGATCTGGTAGACTCCTCCAGTCCCATCTCTTTACCACATTTTACCTAATAAACTCTTTCTGCACTTGCTTTTAGTCCTTTTTAATTTAATTGTATTTTTAAACTGGGTTTGGTCTAATATTGCTACATACTCAAGTATGCTAGCTTGCACTGCATGTGAATTGTTTTTACTACTGTTTTTGCTACTTTTATTTAAAAAAAAAAATAAAAACTGTAAGCCTGTTTCCTACCTTTCCTGTAACTAGTGTTCCAGATACAGATTTGCTATATCCAGGACTGTATGTATGCTTCTGAGCCCCCAAGCCTTTCTGTGTTGGAGGGAAGCCTTCTAGCTTATCAGTGGGAGTGGTAAACACTAGGTAACCTGTCTACCACATAAGGAGTGGTTCTGGCCCAAAAATTGTAGTTATTGGCCATTTGGGCAATCTCTTCCATCTCTCTCAACTTTCTGATTTGAAAGCCTGCATTTGCAGTTGTTTCTGTCCTGTAATTTGTCTAGTGCAGATACAGATTCTTAGTTTTAGCACTTAAATTTGCTTATTCATGCTCAGCACTAGTTCAGAACTTGTAAGCACTAAATAAGCTACTAACTACTATAGCACTCAGTCTTCTTCATTACCTAGAGGAAAACAGTTTTGGTACTTACTTTTCTCACTTGCTTAGAGAAAAACAGCACTTGTACTCACTTTCTTCACTTATCTAGAGGAAAATAGTTTTTTATTCAGGCATGTCCAAGGGTCAGCTCCCAGTGTTCTCTCCTGTCTATCTGATGAATCTGGGCATCTTGAGGCAATGTAGAAATTACCTCATGCACTCAGACAACTCTCTCCTCCTACCACCCAACACTACAACCTGTGAGAGATGCACTTATCTAGCCAAACTGGTGGTAAAGCTCTCTCCAACCAAGTCTGAACTTGACAGTCATGAGGAGAAGGTAAACATTTGCACCACACCACACTCATCACATAGTCTCACTAAATCTACACTACCAAAATCCACACATAGTAACACAAAAACATTCACTGAGGCTCTCAATAATAATCTGTCTAAGCAACAGAGACCTCCAAAGCAGAATCGCAAGCAACCTAAATCCCCCAACACAACCCAAATGACACATAGCCCACAGACTCAGTGTGCCACTCAACCACAGCCAATAAGGCAAAACAACGTACCCAACACACTAGTCATAGGTGACTCTATAGTCAGACACACTGATGTCCCACTCACCAGGCTAAACAAGGAGAAGGTTACTGTCAGCTGCCTGTCGGGTGCCAGGATCCGCCACATAACCCACACACTCGAGTCACTCCACAACAAGTGCAGATATGACTCTGTCATTGTCCATGTTGGTGTGAATGACCTGAAATGTACCTCTCTGGACTACATGAAAAGAGACATGGAAGAGCTCTCCGATCTTGTAGCCCAGGCAGGTATGACCCTAGCCCTGAGTAGCATTCTGCCATCACTCAGAATGATACAGCAGTACAAGGACAAAATGATTGACTTCAACAATTGGCTAAGCTTCTGTTGTCATTCTAAGGGGATCCAGTATCTGTCTGCTTGGGATGTCATTGTCGATAGACCATGATGCTTTGCTACAGATGGCCTGCACCTGTCGCCCCTGGGATTCCGGCTACTGGCTAAGGCACTTGCTGCCCCTATAGTGCCTTTTTTGGCAAGGTTCAAATAACAAATTCACCACCATAACAGGAACAGGCAAGCAAAAACTGAGGGTAATGCTACTCAATGCTAGAAGTCTAAATCTCAAAATGCACCCACTCGAGGCACTCCTTAAAATGGAGAACATCGATATCTGTGCAGTGACTGAGACCTGGTTCAAGGCTCCAGAGAGCACCCCTGCACTACCAGGCTATAACTCATACCACACTTTTCGGCCATGTAACCTGGACCAAAACACCAAAGGCGGAGGTGTGTCCATATTCATTAAGGATATCCACACCTCAAGGCTAGTTGCTCAGCACAATGCATCCAAGGTTATCCAAGTGCAGCTAACTCTGGGCAATACTGCAATCCAAATTGTAGCTTGCTACAGATCCCCCACTATGCCCCAGGATTCCCACTCCTCTTTTCTTGATGTACTGGAAAATATTAGGGTTCAACCAAACACCCTAATAATGGGTGACTTCAACAACCCCACCATTAACTGGGAAAACTACTTGTGTACCAACTCCTTAGCTCAATGCATTCTGGAATTCATAAACTCCAATGCCCTGGATCAACTTATTCACACCCCCACCAGGGGCAACAATATCCTAGACCTAGTCATTACTAACATGAGTGACTGGTGTTCCACACCTGAAGTCAACTCCTCATTGGTCCGATCTGACCATAAGCTAATCACCCTTGATATCCACATCCCACCCCTACCCCCCATTAAGGAAACCACAGCAAAAAAAAATTCTCCAAAGCTAACTTCATGCTTCTTAAGACAGAAGTGGTGAACTTCATGACACCCATGCAGATGGACAATACAGTTAAAACCGCTGAATCCTACACAAATGCACTCTATAAGCACATACACGAGTGCATGGATCATGCTATCCCAAACAGAACCAAGATGCTATCCTCCAAAAAAAGGAAGCAAATCTGGTGGCCCCCTGCCATAAACAAACTGTACAACAGAAGGAAGAAATTGTTGCAAAAGAGAGTAAAATCCCATGAGTGAAGGAGCTCCCTGATCAGCCTCAGTAAGAAGCTGAGATCCCTTATAAGATCCTCCAAAGCTAGCTACAAAAACAAAATCGCCACTAATGCCAAGGACAACCACAAAGCATTCTATAGCTATGTCAAGAATCTTGATGGCAACACCCAGATCTGCTCTTAGTTACAGCACAAAGGCACAAAAATTACAGAACCAACTGATATTGCCAACATCCTGGCAGATAGGTTCAGTGCTAACTTTACCCCCCTCTCACCTCCTAAAGGGCCCATATCTATACAGGAAGAATGCAGAGTCCCTGTAATCACAACTATGAAGGTAAAAGCTGCACTCTCTAAAGCCAAAAACAGAGCATCCATAGGACTGGACAACATCCCAGGCTGCGTTTTACATGAACTTCAGAATTACCTGGCTCCCCACTTAAGCACCATATTCAATAATAGCCTCGCATCAGGCTTTTTGTCCACTGAATGGCACACAGCAACAATTATCCCACTCCACAAAGGGGGAGCCACCACTGATCCCAGGAACTATTGACCCATTAGCCTGATGAGCCTGATCTGCAAGATCATGGAACTCATAAACAAAGACATTGGTAACCTCCAAACTCTGGATCCCACCCAGTTCAGGTTTGTGAAAGGCAGATCATGCCTCCTGAACCTGATTGACTTCTTTGAGGCAGTCACCAAAGTCGTAGATGAAGGTAAGGTGGTTCACACAGTCTATCTTGACCTTGCCAAGGCTTTCGACACCATCCCCCATTCTGGAATTATAGCTAAACTCACTAAATTAGGTATAAATCCCTACATCACAAGATGCGTTGCCAACTGGCTCACTGACAGAACCCACACTGTAAAAGTTGCAGACTCCAAATCTGACCTCAAAGCAGTGACAAGTGGAGTACCACAGAGTTCCATCCTGGGACTTCTTCTGTTTGATATCTACTTCTCTGAAGTACTGGCTAGCACAGAAGGCCTCTGGCTAATGATGTTCGCAGATGACTGCAAACTAGGAGCCATAGTCAAGTCCCCAAATGATGTGGGCATCCTACAGAAGGGCCTCGCTGAGACAGATGCCTAGTGTCAGAGCCATGGCCTCAAGCTCAATGCCAAAAAGTGCAGTGTCATCCCCTTTGGTAAAAACTCTGTACCCATGAACTACCACATAGGCAGCAATTTACTTAACACCGAATGTGTGATAAGAGACCTTGGGACCCAGGTGGACAGTAGTCTCTTCTTTGATAGTCACATCGCCGCAGTAGTCAGGAAGTCCTTCTACGTACCTCATCATAAAAGGGTTCTCATCCAGGAAAAACGAGGTCATTGTTCCCCTATACTCGGCACTCATTAGACCCATTATAGAGTACAACTCCCCTTTTGGAATGTGCCTCACAAGACATCTGCAGCAGCTGGAAAGGCTACAGAAGTACCTCACAAAGAGGATTACTGGCTTCAAACAAATGCCCTACACTGACCGCCTCAAAAAACTCCAGCTTTACTCTGTAGCATATCGCCTACTCCGAGGTGATCTCTGCCTAACATATAAAGCTATGTCAAACCCAGGGCTGTTGGACATGCTACACCTAAAGAAATCCCAATCCCTCCAAGCTACATGCTCTAGGGACCTAAACCTTTTCACCACAATAAACAGGACATGCTGGAGGGATAGATTCCTGTCCCTGAGACTTCTCATACTCTAGAACAGGCTACCCATCTATGTTAAGCAAAGTTCTTCATTAGCACTCTTCAAGAAAAATCTTGATGAGTGGATGGGAAATAGGAAATACACCCCGGGGATCACTTCTGTGTCTCTGCTCAACAGTGGCACAGGAAAATAACTTTCTTGGGTGGCATAAGCCAGGGAACCTTGTTGGCTAGGCTTACGTAGGCCCTTGGGCCGATAGCCTAGTACCTACCTATGAACCTATGAACCTTTGAACATAATTCACACACACAAAAACACACACACACACACGTCTATCTGTCTATAAATGTATGTATTCATTGTTTTTGTTGAGCTCACTGAACATCTTGAGATGTCTCCCAAGTAATCAAATTATTACGTGGTCAAAAATGTTTGTCTGTTGTGATTTGCAAGGCACATCCTATCAAAATGTGTCATTACTTTATATTGCAAAATTAAATTACAGTAAGGATTGCCAACAAGTATTCTCCCCACTGTTGTGAAATCTCACTGAAAGTTGATTGAGTGTAAATAGTTTGGGCATGTGTGGTTGAGTGTGTGTGATCATTTTTTTGATGTGATCATTGTTTAGTTAAATGATTCAATTTTATATATATATATATATATATATATATATATATATATATATATATGTGTGTGTGTGTGTGTGTGTGTGTATATATATATATATATATATATATATATATATATATATATATATATATATATATATATCTATCTATATGCATACAGCTCACTTACCCGACAACCAGTTGCCGAAGACGACAAGACCAACACTTTTAGAAGACCGGCATCCAGAATGCCGACGTTTCACGTGAGGTAAGTAACCGCTTGGCCATCCTGTTGAACTTTGCCCCTTACCCCCACGGTAGTACATCTCGGAGTTGGTATATTTAGTTAGGGGGGTGTGGGGGGCTAAGTCCCCCACATCGGTGGGTTTTGTTTTACTTACTTTAGTTAATTTCATTGGGATGGCCAAGCGGTTACTTACCTCGCGTGAATCATCGATCTTCCAGATGTCGGCCTTCTGAAGGTGTTGGTCTTCTCGTCTTGGGCAACTGGGTGTTGGGTAAGTGAGCTGTCGGTCTAATGAAGTAGACCCATATATAGATATATATATATATATATATATATATATATATAGGGTCTATATTAGATCACCGAACTCTTAAAAAAGTGAACAGTGATTAATCGACCCTGTGTAAGCAAAAGCTTACAGCGTCGAACTGTCAGAACAGTGATTTTTTTTCTAAGGGAAAAAAATCGCTGTTCCAACAAAAATAAATAAATAAATAACAACTTACATTACATTAAGTGGGGGGCTTCACCCCCACACTCCCCTACTTAAATATACCATCTCTGAGACCACACTACAGTGCCAAAAATGGCAAAGTAACTAAGCGACCAAGCAAATTCTTTCCCAGGGAAACAATTTGCTTAAAAGCCGCTTTGATATTTTGCCATTTCAGCCTTTTGAGTTTGACCAAGTCTTCTAATAGGGAACATATATATATATATATATATATATATATATATATATATATATATATATATATATATACATATATCCTCACCCTCTTTTCTTTTGCACATGGGGTTAGGATATCACTTCAACAGTGACAATCATCTTGAGCCAAGGTTTACACTACCGGGTAGCTAGCCCTGCTACTGTAGTTAATCTGTACTACTTACTTGCATGCACACTTGCTCCTAGGGGAATTTTAGAGTGTCCAATACACCTTTTGCAATGTCTTTGGAGTGTGGGAGGAAGCTGGAGCACTGGGAGGAAACCCATGTGACCACAGGGAGGACATGCAGACTCTGCACAGAAGGCACACCAGCTGAGAATCAAACCAGAGCACCTCTTGCTGTGAGGTGACAATGCTAACCGCTGTACCACGCAGATATGTGTGTGTGTGTGTGTGTGTGTGTGTGTGTGTGTGTGTGTGTGTGTGTGTGTGTGTGTGTGTGTGTGTGTGTTTCTGTATTGCATATTTTCTTTTTCCTGCATTGTTTTTTTCTTTGTTGCTTTACATATAACAGATTGCATGAATCATATTGTCTCCTCCTCATTTTGAGGGTCTCTCTTTAACTCACTTCTGCAGCTACTTTCTCAGAAGTCAAGATGCCTTATGGCTTGTTTGACTCCCTGCTATCTTTATATAGGTGAAAAAGCCTTTTCTAAACTCCTGTTACATGGAATTCACTATTTCTCTAGCAACTTAAAGATAGCTTTTCCAATCAAACAAAGCGCACATACCTATACTTAAACTGCTTTGCTGTACAGCATCCCTCTCCAGCTGAGTAACATCATATGTCCATTACTACTTCTTTGTTGCACTAGTACATTTTATATTGCTCTTGTATATACTGTATCTAAGTGCAATATTCACGCATATAAACACGCTTCTGCAATTTTACATTTTCAGTTCTTAATTTATCATACAGTTTTCTTGCAATTTATTGTCCTTCCAGTGTAAACAAGTTACTTGTGTGATAGGTAGCTAAACGTAAAGGTAAATATAAATACACACTTACACATAATACCTAGGAACCCAGAGGTGACTAGGAGTTTTGCACTGTAATTTGATTACCAGTGAGTGAGTTACTTAATGACGAGCCTCTAAACAAACATCTCTTAAGTAACAGATTTCTGATTAATGAAGCACACAAAAACATCTGCTTGTAATGATTTGTCATCTGCATATGGCAACTTTGTTGATCTTTCTTCTCCAACCTGTTTGCTAGTGCAGTCCATCACCAGTATGAACAACAGTGGGATCTGAACCGAACCCTGATACACACCGACTCCCACTGGGGACACCATTGTGAGTCTGAACACTGTTTCTGCTTATGTCACTAAGTCCTTGCACATAGCCTTCACTGATTTTATCAATTTTTCCTGGGTTTCGAACATCAGAGGACTGTTCATATCAGCTTTTTTGGACATTGTCATATGCTTTCTTCAAGTCTAGAAATTCCCAGTTAAACTCTTTCCTTGTTTCTAGCTTCTTCTGACTGTTTCACTGCAAACATTAGGCCTGTTGTGCTGCATTCTGATGTGTGTCCAAACTTCTGTCATCTTACTTTATACTGGTTTGTGTATTCTTTTATCAATCACCCTCAAAATATTCTTGTTATTCTTGTGAGTTTCAGATGACCATCTATGAACTGGACCTGTACAACTACAAATAAATATGTACAGTACTTCCTGAATTTCAGCATTAACTCAGTAGGTCTGAGAGTGCGCATACCTACCAGAAACTCACATTTACTGGACCAAGCTACCAGAAATATAGACTCAGTATGCTCTATACCTATAGTTACCTCTTCACTGGTCTGATCTGACTACCATTCAGTGTTTTTCATCGTTAGGATCCAAACCAAAAAGGCCACATGCCTTACTGTTTTTATTCTGATAATTTATATATAAGTAAATTCCCATAAAGATAAACATCGAACCTCCTGAATTACACGCCCTGATAATAATAATAATAATAATAATAATAATAATAATCACTATATTGTCTCCTGTAAATAGACTGTCATTCTTGCCAGAATGTAAAACAATCCAGCAATGCTTATTTCACAAAAGTGCAATTTGAAAATGTATTTATTTATGTTTTTAACTGATAAGATCCAACTGGGCAGGGCCTGTTTTCAGTTACAGCCTGATGAGGAAAGGTGCAAAATTTTAGATGGAGCAAAGTAAGCGTATGTTGTATGTTAACTAAAATACATTTAAATTAACAGACACTGGATTAACCATTATACATGAAGAGATATTAGTACAGAAATTGTGGCATTTTAGCTATGAAGATAAAAATGCATTTCACATGGGGTTGGGGTGTAACTTCAACAATGAGAATCATCTAGAGTCAAGGTTTAAACTGCTTGGAGCTATTCCTGTCTCATTAGTTCTTCTAAACCACACAGTTGAACTCACATTCACACCTATGGCCAATTCAAAGTGTCCAGTACACCTACTGCATATCTCTGGAATGTAAAAAGAAACCAGACCACCATGCGGAAATGCCAAAATCCTGACATTTACAGATTTGACACCGAATGACCGACTTTGCAAATGCCAACACAGTACTACACATGTGCTGATTGCCAATCCCGGTGCATAAAAACCTGTAAAAACAAAAGTAGTTTAAAACATAATTTTAGTTGGGGGGGGCAATCCCCCTGCACCACCTGCTAATTATACATACTAACTCTGAGGTTCTGCAATCTTTGGAAAAGGGCATATTTTCCTATCCCAAGAATTGTGCCATCTTGCACACCTGTCATCATCTGATTAGTCAATCAAATTTTTTCATCTAAAAACAGATGTCGACCAAAGGTAGAGCTTTTTTTAAACAAAAAACATCATTATTACATTTCATGTATGAGACAGGCAATCTTCTATTTATATAAATGAAAATAAACCATAACGACACAATCTCAGTTGCAAACATTATACCTTACAAACCGTGCCAACACAACTGTAGCTGCAAACATTATACGACACTTTTAATATATCCAGTCATTCAGTCACACACTGCATATGAATCCAAAAGACAAACTAGGAATACCAAGCCATGACAAGGAAACCACTTGCTGCTTGAAACCACTTGTTTATTGAGTCAAAAACACAAGGCTTAGCTCTTTCATTCCTCTGGTAGGAACTTCATCAGAACAATGTTAAAACACAAAACAACTATTTAAATATACTACTACAACCAATGAGAATCAAATTAAAAATCACATGACTGAATAAAAAGAAATCACATGACCGTGTTAAAAGAGAATCACATAACTGTATAAAAGACTTCCACTAAATATAATTCTTAAGTTTTAAAACTGGTGTGTGCACCTATCATTTAAACCGGGTGCAGACATGGCATCCAAACGGATTTGCCATTTTAATTCTTGTTGAATCAGGTGTTCATCAATGGTTTTCCCTTGTGCATCCTTTTTGACCTGTTGAATAACCATAAACCCAAAACTATGTGTGAGATTAACACTAATGTGTCTGAACAAAGCATTGCTGTTTCTGTCTTTTCTAATGTCCAAACTGTGCTCATAAACATGGTCCCTTAATCTGCGGGAGGTTTTGCCTATATAAAATGAGGGGCAGTGTTGACACTAAGCTAGGTAAACCACTTGTGAACGAGTGCAGTAGTAATGTCCAACAGTTTCATAGACTTTAAACAAAAAGTGTTAGCCTCAATAATGTACCTACACAGAGGACAATGCCTGCATTTAAAAGTACCCCTCAAATTTCCATTAATTTGGAAACAGAAACTGTTGTTACTCGCTCAAATTCAGCCCTTCTTTAGCTATGCAGTTGCATTTGTTTGAAAGCAAATTGCAACAGTTTAAGACCTTGCAGTTGGAGAATGTGTATCTTAAGAAAAACATTGATGCACAGATTATACCAAGGGGTTTAAGAGTATGGCGTTACCCCAATGGTGTTGCTGACAAACCTGAATTATTGGCTGAACTGCATAAGCTTTTTAATAGAACTGGTTTGGATATTTTACATCTAATCATTAAATACAACACTCTTGAGCTAGAGAAATTATATGCAGACTTGGATGTTTTAAACACATTCATTAAAAATTATTTGTTTCCTGATAATGAAACCAATTATTTAAATACATTTGATAAAGTGGACACTGCTTGTGACTGCATTTTGCAAAGGAAAGTTTCAAAACTGAGAAGGGGCCTTCTGGAGTTTCAAAATGGTTGGGCTTATCCGAACCCGCCTGGTCTGCCTGTCAGTCAGTCTTCAGCAGCCAATCATGAGCATAACAATTGTTCTACATCACCAGAACTTATAAATGCTTCCTTTTTGGCTACACCCACCCCTTTAGAGGAAGTGGAACTGAGGAGATCAGAGCGAATTCAGGGCCAGCAACAATGGAATGGCCCAGGATATACTACCAAACAGACTTATTTTCAGCAAGGAGCAAGACTCAAAACAGTTTCAAAAACAGTGGTTATCTTGCAAACAGTCTCAGTATTGGAAATAAATGAAGGATTTGTACCAGGTACTGAATTAAACTCTGAATTTGCTTCTGTTGCTGAGTCTAAAGGGTTTAAGACTATTTTGAACTCCACTAGTGATTTCAGCATTTATAATTATTCTATGGTGCAAGTTACTACAGCTCATGCAGATTTATTTTCTAAAGGACTCATTTTTGTGCCTACTAGAAGGGCAGATATTGCTACCTTATTATTGACCTTAAGTCGTTTGTATGCAAACTGAATTTAGCTATGTGGTTTAATTATACTGATTTACCATTGAATGTTTCATTGCATCATTCGAGTTTGTTTAATCCACCTTTACAGCCATCTTTAGCCAATTTTGAACAAGTTTGTGAGGTGTATTTTAGGAATGTTTGTAATGACAAGTGTCATGATTACCAAATTAATTTAACTAAACAGGAGAACGTGTTGTTAAATGAGCTCACAAAAGATACAAAAATAAGAATTATGACGCCTGATAAAGGCATTGGCTTGGTAATAATGAATCAAATTGATTATGTTAGTGCTATGCATGAAATATTATTGAGTGATGATTATGAGATTTTTTTCTATCAATTAAATTAACATCACATATGGTAAAATTGATGCCTAATTGTTTGACCTATGGATGGAAGGTTCTATTCTTAAAAATGAATATGAATTTATGTTAAATGATAAACCTGTGGTAGCTAATATTTTTGGCATACCCAAATTATATACGAACATGGAAAAGCCTCCATTTAGGCCAATTGTGAATGCCAAAAGGTCTAAAACCTAAAACCTGTTTTATTGCTAAGTACTTGGATTTAATTACTAAAACCCATTTATCCAATGTGCAGCAGATTTGTAAGGACTCTTGGCATTTTTTACAACTTTTAGGTGAAATTGAATATAATTCAGATAGTTTTTCCTGTGACTATTGTGTGCAATTTCTACACGGTCATTCCGCATGCCACTGATCTTATTTGGTTTGAGAGTCAGTTGCACAAAACTGGTGCATTTAGTTCTAGCTGGGTTTATGCTAGGACTACTTTAATGGAAATTGCTTTAAAGTACAGTTTTCTTTTCTTTGAAGGCCAATATTTATGGCAGGTGTCCGGGGTTGCCATGGGTGCAACCTGTGCACCCATGTTTACTAACTTAGTAATGGCTGAATGGGAAGACAGTTTTATTTTTAACAGTAATTTTAACACTTGTTGGGCTTTATATACTCGATTTTTGGATGGCATCTTTTTGTTGTGGACAGATACAGAAGAAAAACTAAATTAATTTTTGACATACATTGATAACACTGTTGAATTTTTGCAAATCACCTGTAATTACGATTTTAATCAGATTTCCTTTTTGGATGTGTTAGTGAGTAAAAATGACAGTGCGGCTTGTTATGTCTCCACTATTTTTCGTAAGCCCACCTTCTCAAACAGCTATTTGCATTATTCTAGCTGTCATCCACAACATCAAAAGAGATCTGTGGTTAAGGGTCAGTTAGTCAGACTTGCAAGAATGATTTCAAAATCTGATACTTTTAAAATTGAAACCGACAAACTTATTCAAATGTTTTTGAACAGGGGTTCCATTAGGCTTGTTATTGGATTTACAATCAGAAGTAATTACCAAAAGAAATCTGGGAGTGTACAGGCCTATTTTGGTCAGGACTGAGGAGCAAGGATCCAGCCTCTTCCCCAGAGTAAATAATAATATCACTCCAAGTATGAGACATTCATTTATTACTACTTACAATTTGGACAGCCCTAGACTAGCTACAGTGTTAATTCAAAATTGGCCAGTTCTTATTTCTGATTCTTCTATGTTAACAAAATTTGGTCTGAGACCTGCCATTACCTACAGAAAAGATAGATCTTTTAAACAACTACTTGAAAATAGAACAGTAAGAAGTAGCTTAAAAAGGAGGGGTACTTTTAAATGTGGGCATTGTCCTCAGTGTAGGTACATTATTGAGGCTGACACTTTTTGTATAAGGAGTAAAGTCTATAAAACTGTTGGGACATTACTACTGCATTAGTTCACAAGTGGTTTACCTAGCTCATTGTCAACACTGCCCCTCATTTTATATAGGCAAAACCTCCCATAGCTTAAGGAACAGTGTTTATGAACACAGTTTGGACATTACAAAAGAAAGAACCACCAGTGCTTTGTTCAGACATATTAGTGTTAATCCTACACATACTTTTGGGTTTATGGTTATTCAACAGGTCAAAAAGGATGCACAAGGGAAAATCATTGATGAACACCTGACTCAACAAGAATTAAAATGGCAAATCCGTTGATGCTATGTGTTCATTTTCATTATAACATTTTGTTATTTGATTTTGTGACACTGCTTTTATGAATTTTTCATTATTACTAATGCAGTATGTTCACCATATTACAAGTGATTTGTTTGTGTGTGTGTGTGTGTGTGTGTGTGTGTGTGTGTGTGTGCTCAGGTTGCTTTAAGCATGGTGAAATGTTTTTTTACCTTTTAAGTTTTTTAATTGACTAATTGACTAATTGATCAACAATGTCATTTTATCTTGTATAAATGCTGGTGGGTAACCACTTTTTAACATTTTGTTCTGAAGAAGTCTAAATAAAGACGAAACCTAGGTAAAATTCATTTTGTGGTGGTTTCAGTCCTCCAGTACCTATTGTCGGTTCCATTTTCTTTTCTTTTGTTTTTTGGTTTGTGTTTGGTTTAAATCCATTTGAATGCCATGTCTGCACCCAGTTTAAATGATGGGTGCTCACTTGCACCAGTTTTAAAACTTAAGAATTATGTTATTTAGTGGAAGTCTTTTATAGAAATCTACGGTGGTGGAGCAGTAGCGTTGTTGCCTCACAGCAAGAGGTTCTCCCATTCGATTCTTGGCTGGAGTGTGGGGAGTGCCTTCTGTGTGGAGTCTGCATGTCCTCCTCGTGGTTGGGTGGATGTTCGAAAGACATGCATAAATGGGCATGCCTTCGTTGAAGATTGGATGTCGAGCTGGCACCTCGGCGTTCGTGAAAATCTACTGCCAATCATTAGCGGACCAGAGTTCCGCTTTGGCGACCCCTAACCGGGAAAAGCCGAAGGACAAACAAGTGGAAGTCTTTTATACAGTTATGTGATTATCTTTTTATACAGTCATGTGATTTCTTTTTATACAGTCATGTGATTTTTAATTTGATTCTCATTGGTTGTAATAGTATATTTAAATAGTTGTTTTGTGTTTTAACATTGTTCTGATAAAGTTCCTATCAGAGAAATGAAAGCGCTAAACCTTATGTTTTTGACTCAGTAAATGAGTGGTTTCATGTGGCAAGTGATTTCCTTGTGGTTTGGTACACACTGCATACCTTTCATATTCATATCCTGCCTTCTTTTAAACCTCATTCCTCCTCTGCATGTGTTGATCCCACATTTCCTATTTTTTACTATATAATTTGCTCCTACCCTTTTCCAAAGATCCCAGTTCCAGTTGTTTTATCTCTGTTACTGTCTTCACTTCTTCTAGTAACATTGGTTTAGACTTTGATTTCCATTTTCTAGTAATTGCTTTTTTTGGCAGTCATCATAATTAGATTCAACAAGGACTTACAATGTATAGACAATTCCAATTCAGTATCATAGCTCAAAAAATCATTCACCCCAAACCTAGGTCCACAAATCATTAAAAAAATTTGCTATTAAAAATAATTAGAACACTCATCCCAGCTAACCATCCAGAAAATGAAATTATCTGCATAATGGATCTAATTCTATCAAAACTAAGATTAAACTAAAAATTAAAATAAACAGTAATCAGATGAAACTAAAAATTAAAATAAACAGTAAACATGAAAAAAACCCAGAGGAAAATGGATACATGAAATACATGGTATTGCGATACGTATAATACATGGAGATATCATGTAGTATAGATTTAGGCCACTTGTCCAGAAACTCATTCCGTAACTACAGTAGAAGATATTTAATTTATTACACACCAGGCCCACATGTTCCTTGTTATTCCTGTGTGTTAACACTAACCCTGCTGCTCTCCTTAATCTCAGTCCTACTTATTAACTTATTGAAAAGTATACAAGGCAAGCACAGACAGACAGACACAAACACAGCACATGCAGCAGCACACATACAAAACACTACAATCTACTACCTTACCAAGACCTTACTCGAACTCTAACCCAGAAACAGTCTCACACATACTCTAAAACATATAGAATTATACAATAAGCGGTAATTACTATTCAAAAACATGCACACTGATTTGATAGCCCATTGTAAATGGAGTATATACCAACAAAAAGAAGTCTGGCCAGTAAACTACTCTTGAACTTTTAAACTTTCTATTGAAATATGCTTTATTAATGCCATCCTTATATTGTATGAAGGACACAGCAAAATATGAGAAAAAAGAAGGGCATTCCATAAAACTCTGGATAGTTGAAGTTTATGGTTACCAAAATTAGTAAGGTGAGCAACTTTTTTCTTAAATAATGTCAGTATATAACAGAAATAACCCACTCCTGGATGTGGGTATCGCAGGATTTACCCACACCTAGACATCAGTTATTGCTAAAATGCACCATTAAATCTAATCTTGTATGTAAAATCCTCCATACATGGACACGAGCATGTTTCACACACTGTAGGAACACTTAGTGAGATGATGGTCAGCATGCCCTGGCATCAGCAAATGTAACATTTGATTTAAAGATCAGTGATATACTTTGTCAATAAAAAATGCAGTCAGTGGTGTATACTGCAACCATATATTTTCATAAGTAAGTACTAAGCTAGCTGCCCTTATGGGCCATTTTAAACCTACCGAGTTTTCATTTTTCTGCTTGAAATAGCTTATCTCATTTGGTTATAAAGTGGCCTTACCCATCCCGTGGCCAGTAATTATATATTATCCTAATGAGAATAACTGGGATCATATCAGAAATAATTTGAGAAAATCCATGCTTGATATAAAGCATTTAGGAGCTGCCTCTGTCTATTAGTAATACAGGGGGCAGTCTTGGGGTACATTTTCTGTTTCCCATCCATCAATCTAAGTTGTGCTTGAATATGGATAGGAATGAACTTTGTTTTTGTGGATGGGGAGTCTGTCCCGCAGCAGTAGTATCCTGTGTGAGAAATATCTTTTCCTCCAAACTGTTCTGCTGATGTTACAGAAGAGGTTTAGATCTCTAGAACGAGTATTTCTGATGCCATTTGACTGGTTGATGTGCAGTAAATCCATCCGTATTGGGTCGGAGGATGCCTTGTATGCCAGACACAGGTCACCTCTTAGCATTCTGTAGGATAGTGAGTATAGTGACATGGCCTTCAGTCGGTCCATGTAGGATATGTTGTTTAGGCCTTGTATCCTTTTAGTAAGGTATCTCTGTGGGTGTTCTAGATATTGCATGTGTCTGTACATATATGTGCCAAAGGGGGAATTATATTGAATGATTGCCCTGAGTAAAGGAGGACAATTGACTCTCTAGATCTAGGCACACTCCCTTTGTTTTTAAGCTGTGCAATACAGAAGGACTTTCTTACAACAATAGACACGTGTTGGTCAAAAGATAGGTCACTGTCCACATAAGTTCCCAAATCCAGAACAACTGGGCCAACTGTTATGGGTCTATTATCAGTGTTGTAGTTCCCTGGGGTAGATGACCTCCCAAAGGATACAATAATGCATCTTTTATCATTTAGTTTCATATATATATATATATATATATATATATATATATATATATATATATATATATTCATAGGTTCATAGGTTCATACTAGGCTATCTGCCCTAGGGCATTTATAAGCCTAGCCAGAATGTGTTTGGCTTTCGCCACCCATTTTAAATTTATTTTGCTATGCCCTTTTTCGAGGTTAGTATACTATGCCTCTATCTAACAGTGACACAGAAGTGATACCCGGGTAAACCTACGATCTCCCATCCACTCATCAAGATTCCTCTTGAAGAGAGTCAATGAGGGACTCTGCCTAACCTGGACTGGGATTTTATTCCAGAGTGAAGGGAGCCTCTGGGTTATGAATCTGTCCCTCCAGCATGTCCTATTTATTTCAGTGCTGAGGTTCAAGTCTCTTGAGCGCGTAGCTCGATGGGATTTGGATTTTCTGAGGTGCAGCATGTCCATTAATTCCGGGTTGGACATGGCTTTATACGTCAGGCACAGATCTCCTCTGAACAGGCGGTATGCCACTGAGTATAGCTGGAGTTTCTTTAACCGGGCAGCATATGGCATCTGTTTGAGCCCTTTGATCCTCTTGGTGAGGTACTTTTGGGGTCTTTCCAGTTGCTGCAGGTGTCTGGTAAGGTACATCCCAAAAGGGGCATTGTACTCAATTATGGGCCTGATGAGGGATGAGTAAAGAGGCACGATGACTTCCCTGATCTAGATGTGAATCCTTCATGATTAGGTGGGCTATATAAAATGTTTTTCTAACCACTTTGGCCACATGGTTGTCAAATGAGAGATTGCTATCAACTTGGGTCCCCAGGTCCCTAATTACTTCTTCTGTACTTAATGGATTTCCACCTATGTGGTAATTTGTGGGCACTTTGTTTTTGCCAAAGGGGATGACTATACACTTTTTGGCATTTAGCTTGAGGCCATGGCTCTGGCACCAGTTGTCTGTTTCTATGCCATTTTGGAGGATGCTTGTGTCGGCTGGAGAGTCGATTATGGCACCCAGTTTGCAGTCATCTGCGAACTTGGTCAGCCACAGTCCTTCCGTGTTGGCCTGTACCTCCGAGAAATATATACCGAACAAGAGAGGTCCCAGGACTGAGCCTTGTGGGACACCACTTGTAACTGGTTTGAGTCTGACATGGCTCCAGCAATTCTAACCATGTGGGTTCTGTCCTTGAGCCAGTTTGCAATCCATCTAGTGACATAGGGGTTTATATTTAAGCTGGTGAGCTTATCTATAATGCCCGAGTGGGGTATTGTATCGAAGGCTTTTGCGAGGTCCAGGTAGGCTGTGTGGACCACCTTCCCCTCGTCAATGGCCTTGGTGACTGTTTCAAAGAAATCAACCAGGTTTAAGAGGCAGGATCTGCCCTTAACAAAGCCGAACTGGGTAGGATCCAGTGTTTGTAGGTCCCCAATATCTTTATTTATGAGGTCCATGATGATCCTTTCCATAGCTTTGCAGACCAAGCTAGTCAGGCTTATAGTTTCCAGGATCCGTTGAGGCACCACCTTTATGGAGAGGGACCACTGTTGCTGTACGCCACTCTTTGGGCACATATCCTGTAGTAAGGCTGAGATTGAACAGTAGTTTTATGTTTGGGTTTAGCTCTTCTTTAAGTTCATGTAGGACGCAGCCCGGGACACCATCTGGTCCCATTGATGCTGTGTTTTTTGCTTTGGAGAGGGCGGCTCTTACCTGAGCATCTGAGATGTTGAACTATATATATATATATATATGTATGTACAGTACCTCTTTGATTTATTATCACTGTCTTTCCTTTTACAACCTTATTATTATATTTTTGTATATAGTTATGTTTAATTCCATGGAGTACATTATTTTTTTTTCTCATCCATTGTATTCATGAGATTGTTTTGCTTTGTATTATTGTAAACTTGTCTCTATTTGTATGTCTGTTTGGGGCTTTTCCTCTTGGGTCTGCACTGAAAAAGGGTAAATTCTTACCCAGCTGGACCAACCCAGTTAACAAATGCAAATAAATAAATAATTAAAAATAAAAATAAATAAGAATAAATATATATATATATATATATATATATATATATATATATATATGTCTACTTCAGAAGACTGACACACCATAAGAGTGAATATTCAAAATACTGAACACATTTTAATGCAGGGGCAAGCCGCCCTGCACCTCTCATGTGGGGGGCTACACACCCCCACACCCCCTGCTAACTATATATGCCAACTCCAAGATCATACAACAGTGGAGAAGGAGCAAATTCCATCATTCGGTATTTTAAATTTTCAGTCTTTTGGGATTTAGTCTTGGCCTGTCAGTCTTTTGAAGTAGACATATATATATATATATATATATATATATATATATATATATATATCTACACACACACACACACACACACACACACACACACACACACACACACACACACACACACGTATAAAGAGGAAGAGATACTTCTCACTGTTCTCACTGCCACCTCCCTACAGCTCATGTCAGTCTCACATACCCTTGCAGACATTCTGTGTAGTTGTTGCTCTTTTTCAAAGACAAATGAACACACTAGCATTACGGACACAGTATATTACTCTTCACGTTGTGTATGGGTGAGAAAAGTACTTTGTGTGATTGTGTATGTGTACATGTTCTGCACAGCTAGGCACAGTGTTGTCAATTTCATAAGTGCTTTTCCTTGTGGTTCCCAGCCACTTCTGGTTTGGAACATTTAATTTTAATTAGTTTCAGCTATATTATGTGTATACACAGCAATCCTTAATTTCCATCAGGCAACTGTGAAGCAATTTTTATTGATTTGATTTGCTTCTTTCAGTTTCTTATGCCTAACAGTGAGTATTTTGTTTGCATAGCATACTGACTCAATAAACACAAAAGTAATTTATCATTGCCATGGTTGTCTTCAGGGAAGTAGATGACAAGACACAGTTACAAAGTGCTGTGCATACAAAACAGGTACAGTTATTTCAGATTTGCAAATAATAGGGTTTATAAAATGGAATGTTTAGTTATAAGTTTAATGATGCTATCAGTTCTGCTATGCACACATAATTCCATGTTTTGCTTAACTAACTAAAATAGGTGGTTTACAGCTAATGCTCCATTGAATAAAGCACTTCTACTGGTAGATGTGATTTTAACCAAAACAAAAACTTCCTTAATACTAAGCAAATCATGCGATCTGTAAAGAGTTTGTGGACTGAAACGTTACAGTGATGCAGGTTTTTACATATATTTCAGGCTTTTGTAGTTTGCATTTATTACTCTGGCCTAAACATTGCAGCACAGAAGGCCCAGAGTGGGTAGCATTTAGTCTAAAGCTACACAGCTGAACCTGCTGCATTAAGGCTGGCTTTTATTTTAAGCTGTATTGTATTCTAAAAGTAAACTATTAGAGTCTAAAGTAGAAAAAATATGCCAGAAATCAGTGAGCAACCCTTCTCAGAAGTTGTATTTTCTAACTTTGGAAATTATGGACATTTTTGACAGGGTGGGAAAAAAATCACGCTAATTTTGCAGAGGTAAAACTCTAAACTGGGGGAGGTGTATTCTTTAAGCACTGCCCAAAGAAAGTAAATCAAAAAGACACAATGGAATCCTAGAATAAAAGGAGACAGAGCTTCAAAATTCAATTCACGTTGACGGATCACAAGCTTTGCCAGGCTCGGATGTTTTATGTAACATACATTCATACTTTTCACGAGTCTTTTCACACACACATTTTTTTCTATGAAAAATAAATTGTTAGAGATGCGTCTGAGGACTCACGTTAACGCTTTTATTAGAAAAAAAAATGTATTTCTCATCTCCCATCGCAGTACATTGCATCTTGCTGAAATGCCGGTAGTAAGAGGTAGAAATGTGTATTTATTTCAGTTAAAGTTGTGAATGTTTAGTACTACAAGTAGAAATCTACAGAAGTAGCTTTCAGAAGTTTTGATTTCACTTCTGCAGGGTAATCTAGCTGAGAAATGTATGTTATTTCCACTAAGATTTGCTAAGGCAACAGTTACTGAGAAGAAGAAGGTAGGAGAAGCCTATACCATAGCTAGCGTTATAAACAATTTTGTCTGTATGTCACGTTTGGGTACTACCTCCTGCAGCCATTCTGAAAGTGCAAATTAAAATAACCTGCTGTGAGCTCATATTGTTCTTTATAATTAGGCGTTTACTTCTTGTTGAAAAACCACTTCTTAATAGCTGACATTTTGTATCTTGCAATGACCTAATGTTTGAATGCATTTTTGTTAAATATTATTTTATTGCATATAGTGTGCCTAGCTCATGTACATTGCTGCTTGTGCCACAGACCGATTTTGAATGCGTATTTATTTGAATCTTGTTGCCAGTGTGCTTTGGATAGAAAGCAAAAGAACAAAACCGATTATACAGTGGCAATTGTGTATAATAATAATAAATATTATGTACTAATGTGGGTTATGTACGTGAAGCCCAGAAATCAAATCCATTAAAACAGCAGGCTTGCTATTCAATTAGATTTGCATAAACCAGAGCTAGTCCATTCAGATTCTGAACTGGACCATTGTGGTATAGCTTTGACAGCCATTTAGAAAGGAAAAGAAACTGCCGTCATGTTCTTTGCATTGCTGAATGACAGCTTTTAAAAGCAAACTCAGGACTTTTTTATTATACGCTAATCAAAACAATTCTGAAGCATAAATGGTTTCTTTCTCTCACCTCTTCATTCTTTTTTCTACTCAGCACTTAAAACGTCTGCTTTGCAGCACTTTGGTTCATACTGGTTATCAACTAAAGAAAACTTTTGTCATTTTTTCCTTGCTGAGAAGCATTAAAGAATAATTTCAGTTTCTGTTTTGAAATCCAATTCTTCATCTTAGAAAGTCTGTAAAATTGCCCTCTTATCTTAGCACCTTTTCCCGTATAGCTGTCCTGGTGAAAGAAATAAATAAAAACATGTGTGTTCAGTACACAGAAGTTAAATTTAGCATTAAACAACCCAAAGCACCCTGATCACTGTAGAATAGCACAAATAAGTAGGGTGGGGGTTATTCACATGATGAACGAGGTTGGTATGATGTGGGTTGGAGGAAAAATATGTATTCTGTTGTTGTTTGTCTTTCAGTTTTTCCCAGTTAGGGGTCGCCACAGCGGAACTCCGGTCTACTAATGATTGGCAGCAGATTTTCACGAACACCGAGGTGCCAGCTTGACATTCAACCTTCAACAAAGGCACACCCATTTAAACATGTCTTTCGAACGCCCACCCAACTGCAGGGAGGGCATGCAGACTCCACACAGAAGGCACTCCCCACACTCTAGCCGAGACTCAAACAGGAGAACCTCTTGCTGTGAGGCAACAACGCTACCGCTGCACCACCACAGATACTATAGAAAAGATGTTGAAAGTAAAAGAAGGAAGTTGACGAGAACAGAGTACATAGTAAGTGATGTATCCTGGTGAATGGTATAATAAAAGACAAAAAAAGAAGGAGAATAAAGTGGAATGCAAGACACTGCACACTGGTGAATGTGCTAGGGTAGGGGTAGAATTAGAGGCAAGAGGGCAGGAGGAGCACGAGGAAGAGATGGATGAAGGGCAAAGCAGCAAACTGAATAAAATATTGTAGTCAGTCTTTTCTGATGCGGTCTAAGCAGGGAACTGTAATAAAGAGCATCATGTTCAGAAAGACAGTGCTACTTTTGGTGCAAATTGTGCACTGGGAAGGGGAATGCAAAGACTATTTCAAACATGATAGTGACTCAGCAGTTTGCCTTTTCTTGCAGATAGCATTACTGGCCACCAAGAAATTAAGGTTAAGAGGTTAAGGTGTTCAGGCAGAGCTCTAAAAGATTAAAAATGTCAACTGTCACTACAGATATTACTTGGAATGCAAACAATGTTTGTGTGTGTGTGTGTGTGTGTATGTCTGCTTGAATCAATGTTAAAAGGACAGTCTTTTTGCTTTTAGCTGTTTTGGTTATTCAATATAAATGGAAAATATTCTTAAAAAACGTGCTTTTATTACTGTTATAAATATCAGGGTGATAGACCTAAACAGGATTGTGATATCAGCCTGTATTTAAATCCTTATAAATGAGCTTACGCCAGATACCTAATTTATGTCTGCAGCAGTCAGTGCCTGCCTGCAGAAGGAGGAAATCAGAATTTTTTTTATTTGTTGTTTTGTTGGGGGGTGGGGTACTGTGGAACCAGTCTTAAAAGAGGGAGTACACCTTGTAAGCCAATTTCCTATGCATCTCTTAAGTAACACAAAGTTTTTATTTTTTTAAATGATACTGCCATTCTAATAAAAGTCTACCAGTCAAAATTTACTAATTAATTTATGGCTCTAGGGACAGTCAACAAAATTGTACTCATTGTACTAAGGAGCTTTGAACCCAGAGCAATAAGAAGTCGAGAAAGCAACAAAAATACGGGAATGGATGGTAACCATTACTGGATGTAAGTGGACAGAAAAAAGAAAGTTGTTAGGTATCCAGTGACACTGTGATAGAGGATATAGAGGGTTTCAAAGCAGAAAGAACTAGACAGTGAGAAAACTATATATGGAGGAACCAGCTATGGATTTCTTGTAGTATGCCTCTTTTGTGAAGCTTAGGTGAGAAGAATGCTGTGAGAGTAATGGGTGAATTATGACAATCCCAGAGAAAGAAGCAGGAAATATACCCTTATGTTGCAAAGTGGTATGTTAGTGGAGCATTGCTAGGGAGACTGTGTTGTTAAAGAGTGATGGTGGGGGATTTAGTATGAATTTAGTAGTATACCATGCCTCTTGTAGATGAACTGTAAAATAATTAAGATAATGATCACATTACGTTTTATAGATGCAAACCTTAAAATCATATTCTGATATTTTATCGTACTTGTTGCAGTTGGAAAGGTGCAGCTTCACATTACCTTTTGCATTTTACACTTGGATGTTTTAAATATGAATATGCATTATGAAGCTGGGTGTTAAAGTTGTGGTACTGTTCACTGTGGGGAAATCACAATTGCCTTAAAATGTAACTGATATTATGTAGCCATTTATGTTATGTGAGTGAAGTATTTAGGAAGTGATACAAGTAAAGACAACTATACAGAATGTTACAAGTCATTGATTTAGTGCAGCACTCTGTATTTAGTGACGTCCTGCATCACTCAGTGCTTGGGTGGTCTGTATAACACAGCCTGTAATTTGGATAGATACTACATGCTGGCAGCTAATGTAAGATATCATGCAAAAAATAATACATACATCATAATGAGCTGGAATGCAGGAATTTACTAATTATCTGCCTGCAAGGGGAACAGTATCATAAAGTTGCTGGCATGGATCAGGTGTACGTCTTATAAGTTTTGGTAGAAGCTGGATATCTCCAGTATATGTAAAAATGTTATTATAAAATTGCTTTATTGTGTATGGAAGTTGAATAGCGACCCTCCTGGTCACTGGTCACCAGTCAGGCTGCTGTACCATTAAGGCACTGAAGCAGATGAGAAGCAGCCATCTTTAAGCTTCATTTCTCCTTTATACATATGTGACCCACACACAGATCACTTTTTATCTAGTAGGTGGCATTTTTATGATATTTGTTATAGAGAACTGCAAATAGTTTAATTTGTCTCATGATGACTGCATAATAATTATTGCATATGATGCACGACAAAGAACCAGCAATGTGCATCACAGAGGATCAGGTGTCTTCTGTGGTAAAACTGTTCCACAACTTTATTAATGCCACTATCTGTAAAACTGGTGTCTTTTTGCATGCGTGTGTGTATTTGTGCATGTGCGTGTGTGTGTGTGTGTGTGTGTGTGTGTGTGTGTGTGTGTGTGTGTGTATGTGTGTGCATGTGTGCATGTGTGCATGTGCATTTGTGTGAAACAGCTCCAGAAACTCCACAAAGATAACTGACTTTGTAAACACTTTTTGCTGTTTTGATGTGTTTACAGAATGATATAAGCATTCTAGATGAAGCGTTATCAAAAATGTTTGCTTCAACAAAGATGTCAAAATGTTTCATTTTCTTTGTATTCACTATACATTCTAATGTCTACCTCAAGACTCTATCCTCCTTCTCATCTCCAGCCCTGGCAGTCAGATAAACCCCAGTAATGACTATACATACCCCATCCCCTTCCCTGCATCTTTTAACTTCTGAAGTCATCTACCATTGGTTGTTGGGCATGTCTCTGTGCATGTGTGCTGAAAATAGATGGGAGCATATATGGACT
Source organism: Protopterus annectens (assembly GCF_019279795.1). Taxonomy (NCBI): domain Eukaryota; kingdom Metazoa; phylum Chordata; order Ceratodontiformes; family Protopteridae; genus Protopterus; species Protopterus annectens. The sequence continues at coordinate 281,850,006 of NC_056741.1, forward strand.
GATGAGGTGTTAGTAGGCTGGCAATGTCACATGCACATACTGAATATCAATATCAACACAAACAGAGCAGGAGAAACATATCACAATTTTCAAACTCATTAGCTTTCCAAATATTTAATGGTCACCTTCATGATATTTTCACAAATTTTCAGGGGAAAATGAGAGAGTACATCAACAAATTCCCTGCACCAGAATTCAAATAAACTACTATATCAGTTAGAAGCTTCTTGAAAACACAGACCTTGGTCAAAGCCTATGATCATAACACTAAAGAACATGCTTTAGCACTCAGACTCTGACTCTCCCAGTCACTGTTCAGGGTGCTGTGCCATTAAGCAGATGAAGCAGATCAGAACTTGCCAATGTTTTGAAGCCTTGTATGTCCAGTACTCATATGTGATTTACACATAGACCAATAAAAGCATAGGAAATGCAACTACACATTTTAGGTTTCTTTACATTTTAATTCTTTTTACCAAGTAAGTTATTTATTTATTTATTGACATTTGTTTACCAGGAAAGTCCGAAAGGTTACAGATGCCCTTTTTCATATAAGGCCCGGGAAGAAAAGCTTCAAGTTGGTAGGTCCCTGTATCTTTTATTCAACCACAACCATGGTTCATTGTGAAAGACATAAAGTCAAGTAATTAAACAAAGAGGGCTAAAGGACAAAGTGCATCAATAAACTCCCTGAACCAGAACTCAGATAAACTGCTATATCAATTAGAAGCTTTCTTGGATGTACAGACCCCAGTCAAAGTCTAGGAGAAAAAGTGCATATTTCAGCTAGGACTTGATCTCAAGCCCTTCAGAGCTCCTTTCTTGCTGTTCTACCATTGAGTTGTTAAAGTAGGAGATAGCAGGTCGTAGTTCCATGGTCCTCATATATATCAGGGTAGTCTGTTTCTTTGTAAACCACATAGTTTACAGAGAAACAGACTACCCTGATACAATTAGACTGCTATGCACTATAGCCAGCCATTGTTTCTGAAAAAAAAGTACATTGGGAAAGAGTGGGGAGAGGGAGGGGGAGAGAGAGAGAGCGAGAAGTGAGACTTTATCATAAAAGAAGAGGAAGCTGCTGTTCTTCTGAGATCAGGAAGTAAAGCATTCCACAAAGGGGGCACAGAAATGGAGATGATTTTATCATCTGAGTGGATGAAGGAGTTAACTATAAGTTAATCCTTATCTACCATCCACCTAGTAGTCTGTGGATGTTTCTTCTGGAATTCTTTGATTGCAGTGTCTTCTTAGTGTTGTGATCACTCAGATGGGTAATTCTGGGAGTCTTCTACATCAGGGCCAAAGAGGAATCCTTAGCTTTTGTAAAATAAGTCCTCTGCATTATGAAAATACTCTAGTTTATTCAGGTGGTTTTCTCTGTTGCCACTGTATTTGGGGATATCCTGGACTAGATCTTCCAAGCTGATGGTGGTAGAATAGGTCATTTGATTAAACCATTGCATCATTTGATTCACAGTTTGTCAGCTCTGGGGGAACCCCCAGACCTGAATCATATGCAGTGTAGAAGACTGGGCCTACTTACTCAGGACCATAGACAGCTCCAGGACTGCAGTGCCAGTGACAAAGATGAGCTACATGTTGTCTACAGTCAGGCTGTCACTGCTTCACTAGACTTCTTGGCCTTATGCTGTATGTGACTAGTTCACCTGGGTCTTTGTGAGCCATGTTCAAACTCTGAGCTCTGTGGATTATGTAGACTAGCCAGAGAACTGAGATTGAAGGTAATGCACTCACTGGGAATAGCACAAGCTTGTATTAGTTAATCAGTTTTTGGTACACCAGTTTGAGATTTTTCAGAAGAAGTCAAAATACTTGTCTCGGGAGACCTCTGCTGTGGCAAACTGCCCACAAGCACTCGTCCAGGTAGGGTGGGGTGGGGGTTGTGCAGTTCAGCTGTTAATGCTCTTTATCATTTAGTTTTGAGTTTGATTGCCTTAATTTTCACCTGCATAATGTGTGACTCTGAGCAAGTCAGTTAAGCAAATAGTGCTTCAAAAATAAAAATTCTGTTCAGGTGTTACTTGAGAAATAGTACTGAGGCCACACTTGAAATGATTTTTACATCATTTAAGCAGACAAAAAAAAAGAAAAAGAAAGAGACCCATTCTGTTCAGGTTTTAGGCGAGACATAGTACTAAGGCCACCCTTAAAATGGTCTTTAATGATTTCCTTAGGATGAGGGTTCAATGACACTATTCAGTCTTAGTCCTACTGTGTCTCTCATCAGCATTCAATACAATGGGCCATAATATACCATTGGATCATTTGGAGCATTACTTGGGCATTTCTGGCACCATCTTTGATTGGCTTGCTGCCTGCCTATCCATATGTACACAGAGAGCTGTCACAGGTGCAACTCCTTTGTACCCCTACTCTATTGACTGTGGTATTTCCCAGGCTCTATATTTGGCCCACTAGCCACCATATGCTTGCTTCCCCTGGGAGATGAGATTCAGAGGAGAGGCTGGTGTTATTGACATGCAGATTCTGCTTTCCTCAGATATCCATGTCAACTCTTAACAATATTGCTAATCACTCAGAATGTACCCTTTTCTGGAAGGCCAGCAGTCATTTGAAACTAAATCACAGTTAATGTTTGTTGTGCTACCTTATTTGTATCTGTTATCTTCTGGGGCTATTTTTCACTTATTGCATTTATCAGTTTATATTTGTTTTTCTTGAGTTTTATTGTACAGTGCTTAGGGTGTAAGCACTTTAATATACACAAATGTGAAGTGGAAGTGTAATCCCTAGACCGATTGTTGCTATTTTCATTTCCCATGCTAAAACCACAAATTGCCTTGTTGATTGAGTCTTAATCTCCAAAGACCACTTCTCTGTTTCAATGTTAGCTCTACCATCCTTCACTTTCTGCCTCTGTCTGCAGGTTGCCCCCACTCCAACTCCACCAGATCAACCATCCTTACTATGTATGTTGGTTTCCTAATATCCCGGGCTGCATCTGATACCTTTTCCATCAGTTCTGTACTCCATCTACAAGCCTTCTCTACTCTTCCCTTCCTTCTACCCTTCATCTTTCCTATATGGTTGAGTACCTACCCCTCCCCATTTCCTGTCTTGCATACTCTTCTTTGACACTGTGCCCCCTACAACAGTTGTCATTGCTGTCTGAAGCTGTTCTTCCAGACTGGTGTCCTCTTACTTGTTCTCTCTTTTTTGGCTGCATGTTCTACTTTTACTCTTCACATAGTCACCACATTTGTCTGCAATCCCATTCCTCTTCCCTTCTGCCTTTCTTTCCATTGCCTTTCCCCATTCCATTATGACTAGTGGCCTTCTCTTGCCTTCTTTTGTCCAATCTCTTCCTTACTTTTATCATTTTATTACTCAGTTCATTCCACATTCTCCCTGAAATTCTGCCATTATTCTACAAATCCCACATTTCCTTTCACCTCAAAGCTCCCAAACCAAACTGCTGCCCTATATGGTGAGCATATTTTCCATTTCTCTCCCACTCTTCTTGCTAAGTCTTTCCACTTCCTTTCAACTAGTCCCATTTTAGCAACATAACTTTTTTTACTGTTTAGTATTGCTATTTATTTGAGTAGATTATCCTTCTAAGCACCTAGAGAGGTATTGTTTTTTAAGTTGACTGTTATCTCTGCACTGCTAAGGAAATTACAATCAATTGAAAGTGGGTAATTAATAGCAACAGACCAGGAATTATTCCTTATTATAACCTATTTTAAAGTCACCATTATTTGTAAAACAGATTTTTTTAGTGATAGTAAATTACAGTTGACACGGCAAAAAGACCAGGGTGAGCACACGTATTAATTTGAAGTTGCTATTATCAAGATAGCAGTGGCAATTTTGTGATGGAGTTTAAAAATAAAATAAAACAAAATTCATGTTTCTGGACTACAGATATCTGCTTAATAATCAAATAAATGCAAGTTCTTTTAAACCATTAAAACAACAACAGCAACAACAACATATTAAAATAAAAAAAAAAGAAAACCTCCCATTACAAAATATAATGGCATCACTACAACACGTTGAGTGTGGAGTGGATGAGGGTCCTCACAATGAAGTTCAATTCCCTGATTCTGAACACCACAATTACTGTTTTTCATAGGAAATCACTGCCAGCACAGTTCTGTATGTGCTTTCTTTCTTTCTTTTTTTTTTTGGTAGAATTTCTCCTTTATTCAGTAATTTTATAACCATGAAGTTGGTATATTTAAGTTTGGGTGAGCTGAGGCTTGCATTATATATATATATATATATATATATATATCTATATATATATATATATATCTATATATATATATGTATATATATATATATATATATGTGGATTATTGTACATTCTCACATTTCATGTGAAGGAAATCTCTATTTTCTGCATTCTGCCGGAATATCCACATATGTGAAAGAGCTGCATCATTCAGCAGTGCTATTAAAAAACTAAATATACCTTGTGAATAATACTAATCATCACTGCTTAACTGTAGGTAATACACGATTTACTCACTGAGAGCAAATTGTCAGGTTTCAGTCTTGTGATTAACTGCCTCATTTGTGGGTATATTCTGCAATGCTTAGGACTGAGTGCTGTTTATTAGTGTGTCTGCACAGCAAAACAGAGCAATTTGCCTAGGAGATTGTGTGCGTTAGTATGTTAAGTATAATAAGGGCTATACAGTGCTAGACTGTAGATAGTTAGTACATAATTATTCTCCTTTCGCTGCACAGATTGGCCACTGTTAGTTCATAGGTTCATAGGTTCATAGCTTCATACTAGGCTATCTGCCCTAGGGCATTTATAAGCCTAGCCAGAATGTGTTTGGCTTTCGCCACCCATTTTAAATTTATTTTGCTATGCCCTTTTTCGAGTTTAGTATACTGTGCCTCTGTCTAACAGTGACACAGAAGTGATACCCAGGGTAAACCTACGATCTCCCATCCACTCATCAAGATTCCTCTTGAAGAGAGTCAATGAGGGACTCTGCCTAACCTGGACTGAGATTTTATTCCAGAGTGAAGGGAGCCTCTGGGTTATGAATCTGTCCCTCCAGCATGTCCTATTTATTTCAGTGCTGAGGTTCAAGCCTCTCGAGCGCGTAGCTCGATGGGATTTGGATTTTCTGAGGTGCAGCATGTCCATTAATACTGAGTTGGACATGGCTTTATACGTCAGGCACAGATCGCCTCTGAACAGGCGGTATGCCACTGAGTAGAGCTGGAGTTTCTTTAACCGGGCAGCATATGGCATCTGTTTGAGCCCTTTGATCCTCTTGGTGAGGTACTTTTGGGGTCTTTCCAGTTGCTGCAGGTGTCTGGTAAGGTACATCCCAAAAGGGGCATTGTACTCAATTATGGGCCTGATGAGGGATGAGTAAAGAGGCACGATGACCTCCCTGATCTAGATGTGAATCCCTTCATGATTAGGTGGGCTATATAAAATGTTTTTCTAACCACTTTGGCCACGTGGTTGTCAAATGAGAGATTGCTATCAACTTGGGTCCCCAGGTCCCTAATTACTTCTTCTGTACTTAATGGATTACCACCTATGTGGTAATTTGTGGGCACTTTGTTTTTGCCAAAGGGATGACTATACACTTTTGGCATTTAGCTTGAGGCCATGGCTCTGGCACCAGTTGTCTGTTTCTATGAGGCCCTTTTGGAGGATGCTTGTGTCGGCTGGAGAGTCGATTATGGCACCCAGTTTGCAGTCATCTGTGAACTTGGTCAGCCACAGTCCTTCTGTGTTGGCCTGTACCTCTGAGAAATATATACCGAACAAGAGAGGTCCCAGGACTGAGCCTTGTGGGACACCACTTGTAACTGGTTTGGAGTCTGACATGGCTCCAGCAATTCTAACCATGTGGGTTCTGTCCTTGAGCCAGTTTGCAATCCATCTAGTGACATAGGGGTTTATATTTAAGCTGGTGAGCTTATCTATAATGCCCGAGTGGGGTAATGTATCGAAGGCTTTTGCAAGGTCCAGGTAGGCTGTGTGGACCACTTTCCCCTCGTCAATGGCCTTGGTGACTGTTTCAAAGAAATCAACCAGGTTTAAGAGGCAGGATCTGCCCTTAACAAAGCCGAACTGGGTAGGATCCAATGTTTGTAGGTCCCCAATATCTTTATTTATGAGGTCCATGATGATCCTTTCCATAGCTTTGCAGACCAAGCTAGTCAGGCTTATGGGGCGATAGTTTCCAGGATCCGTTGAGGCACCACCTTTATGGAGAGGGACCACTGTTGCTGTACGCCACTCTTTGGGCACATATCCTGTAGTAAGGCTGAGATTGAACAGTAGTTTTATGTTTGGGTTTAGCTCTTCTTGGAGTTCATGTAGGATGCAGCCCGGGACACCATCTGGTCCCATTGATGCTGTGTTTTTGCTTTGGAGAGGGCGGCTCTTACCTGAGCATCTGAGATGTCAGGGGCAGCACTCTGCTGGGATAGATATTTGCCCTTTTGGTGGGGAGAAGTTTGCGCTGAACCTGTCAGCTAGGATGTTGGCAATGTCTGTGGGTTCGGTGTATTTTTTGTCATTTTGGACTAATTCTGAGCATATCTGGGAATTACCACCCAGGTTCCTAACATAACTAAAGAAAGCCTTGTGATTATCCTTAGTGTCCTGTGCAATTTTTCTCTCAAGCTGGCCTTAGACAATTTTATGTGTGCGCGTAGTTTTTTGCTAATACTGATCAGTGATGCCTTCCCTTTTTGGGATTTTGCTCTATCATTTAGTAGCTTCCTCCTTCTATTGTATAGTTTGTTTATGGCTGGGGTCCACCAGACAGGACGTCTGCCTTTGGAGGATTGGGTCTTGGTTTTATTTGGGATCGCATGAACCATGCATTCCTGAAGGTGTTCATAGAATGCGTTTATAAAGGATTCTGCAGTCTGGGCCGTATTTTCCACAGGCCCGGGGGCTTTGAAGGATTCCACCTCAGTTTTGAGGAGTGTGAAATTTGCTTTAGAGAAGTTTTTCCACTGCTGTTTTCTGGGCAGGGGGTGGGGTCGGGATGTGGGGGACTAATATTTAGTTCTGTTATCTCTAAATGTGTAAAGTCTGTGTAAATAATATGTGGGTATCATATCATTATGGATGTCAAGTGCATAGATTTTTATACATTACATTTTATATGTGCATTTTCATTCAGTGGTGCTAAATATGTAAGTATGCTTGATGATGCAAACAAGGCATTACTCTGGAAAAAATGCTAACTTATTTTTTGTCATCTGCTGACTTTAGGAGCAATAGCTGGTTGCTACACACAGCGCTGGAAAATAAAAAAAAGACAGTAGTAGATCAGTTACTGAACCCTGAAGAACTCCATTAGAAACCATTTACTGTGAGCTGTAGCTTTAATGCCCTGCATCATTCCCTTATCTGGCAACCTGGCATCTTCCTCAACTTTGCAATCTTTAAACTTTAAGCTGAGGGAAAAAAAAAAAAAACAGAAAAATATATTCTAGGAAAAATCGGGGGGGGTGCTCTTTTTAGACTGTAAAAAGTGACTTGCTACAGTTTATACAACACACAAAAAGCTAACGTACTTTAGCACGGACCACAAATGCAATACTAGCATTCAGTTCTGAAGGTTGGTAATACACCAAAGATTGCATGGCATCTGCCAGTTTTGCCTGCTAACACTTTGTACCCAGGGCAACTGCCCCATCACCCCACCCTAGCTATGCATTTGGTTGTTACAACGAATATTGTCTCTTTGTTATTCATCATGAAAACAGATTCTAATCAAATTAACATTAAAAAGGTTAATGATAGCATTCTTGAATGCATCAGATATCAGTTATGAGAGAAAGAAATAAAAAACGTGTCCATTGTCAAGTAAACAACATCAGCAGCTAAATGTTAACCCAAACATATATCCATTTCAAAAATACTGCTAAATTTGAATGCATTTTCATTTCATGAAACCATAATGATGCATATCAGGTTTTGACTCACCTTTATTTTATTTCATTTGGCTTTAATGTCATATTATATTTCACATTGCATTGTACTGAGGCATGAATAGTAACTTCACTGAATTTAATTGAATAAAATGATATAAACACAGAGGGTACACGTTAGAGTGCCCACAAAACACAAAGAGGAAAATAGTTAGAGACAGGACTATGACATTTCCCCCCATTTTAAAGAATAGGTTGATTGCCAATACTGCCTCAGGCAAATGCTCTGGCAAAGCTCTTTGTCCCAAGATGACACAAATATCATTATTAATAATTGGAAAATTATGTTAGGCAACTCTGCATTATCAGCAATTGTTGGAATTCACCATACTTTTACTTTCAAATGATACCCAAATTAAAAAGCTTTACTACAGGATGATAATAATAATAAATTCATATTACTATGCAGCAATGAACTGAAAGGGACATATTAATGTGGTATATGTAAAGCCTCTAGAGTTGTGCATGAAATAATTCATGTTCAGCTTATGCATTAGGATAGAAAAAAATGTGAAAAAAGCCATTAGTCATGCAGTTCACATGAAATTGTATACATTGCTTTATATACCTACTTTTCAGCTTATTATGTGGGATGATCACAAATACACTTTCTAAATGTATTAAAGAACACATCTATGCTATTAAAAAACTGCAGGGCACTTTATAGGCATACTATGGTATGCCAAAATTACATGACATGCTATTTTTTCATACTGGATCGTAAATTATTAAACATTCAAGGGGGACTTGTTAAAAACAGATTAGAAAAAAAGAAAAAAGAGAAACTACATGGCAACTTAGAATACATATGGGCAAACACCCTGGGCTTAATGAGATTGTTAATATTAAGTGCTTTCTGATGATAGATGACTTAAAAAACAAGATTCAGATATGATGAATTAATAATATTAATTATGATGTACACATGCTCATGTGTGTACATATATATATATATATATAGTCACCATTCCCACAAGAGGAGAAAATATACTAGACCTGATCATCACAAACATGGGGACAAAATGCTCCACACCGGAAGTATATCCCTCATTGGTGAGATCAGACCATAAATTAATCTCACTGGAGATCCACATCCCGCCCCCACCCCCAGCAAAAAAGACCACAGTGAAGAACTTCTCAAAAGCAAACTTCACACTTCTTAAGACTGGAGTGGTATCCTTCAAGGCCCCCGAGCCAGTGGAAACCACAACCCACGCTGCTGAAACCCTTACAAATGCCTTCTACGAGCACCTCCAGGAATGTATGGATCAAGCAATCCCTAATAAAATCAAGACCTTTTCCACCAAAGGCAGGCGCCCGGTCTGGTGGACTCCAGCCATAAACAAACTCTACAACAAGAGGAGAAAGCTACTACATGACAGAGCAAAATCCCTAAATGGGAAGGCATCTCTGATCAATACTAGCAAAAAACTACGATCACTCATAAAATCATCCAAGGCCAACTTTGAGAGAAAAATCGCTAATGACACAAAAGACAATCATAAAGCCTTCTTTAGCTATGTTAGAAACCTGGGTGGAAACTCCCAGATATGCTCAGAATTAGTCAAAAATGATAAAAAAATCACTGAACCCACAGACATTGCCAACATACTGGCAGACAGGTTCAGTGCAAATTTCTCCCCCCCCCCAAAAGGAGAAATATCTATCCCACCAGAGTCTAGCTTCCCAAACATCTCAGATGCCCAGGTGAGAGCTGCTCTCTCTAAAGCAAAAAACACAGCATCAATGGGACCGGATGGTGTCCCCGGCTGTGTGCTACACGAACTCAATGAGGAACTAAACCCACACATAAGGCTGCTATTTAATCTTAGCCTTACTACAGGATATGTACCCAAAGAATGAATGCGGCAACTGTGGTCCCACTCCACAAAGGCGGTGCTTCTACGGACCCTGGAAATTACCGCCCCATAAGCTTGACGAGCCTTGTCTGCAAAGCTATGGAGAGGATCATAATGGAACTCATAAATAAAGACATTGGGGACCTACAGACACTGGATCCTACCCAATTTGGCTTTGTCAAGGGCAGATCCTGCCTCTTGAACTTGGTCGACTTTTTCGAAACAGTCACTAAGGCCATTGATGAGGGTAAGGCAGTTCACACAGCCTACCTTGACCTAGCAAAAGCATTCGACACAATACCCCACTCGGGCATCATAGAAAAGCTCACCAGCTTAGATGTAAACCCATATGTCACAAGATGGGTTGCAAACTGGCTCAAGGACAGAACACACAGGGTTAGTGTTGCTGGTGCCATGTCAGACTCTAAGCCGGTCACGAGCGGTGTCCCACAGGGCTCAGTCCTGGGCCCCCTCTTGTTCGGCATTTATTTTTCTGAAGTGCAGGCAAACATAGGGGGATTGTGGCTGACAAAATTTGCAGATGACTGCAAACTGGGCACCATAATTGACACTCCATCAGACACAGACATCCTCCAGAAAGGTCTCATAGAAATGGATAACTGGTGCCAGAGCCATGGCCTTAAGCTAAATGCCAAAAAGTGTATAGTCATACCCTTTGGGAAAAACAAGGTAACCCCTAATTACCACATAGGTGGTAATCCATTAAACACGGAAGAAGTTATCAGGACCTGGGGACCCAAGTTGACAGTAACCTCTCTTTGACACTCACATTGCCAAAGTGGTTAGGAAGACCTTCTACATTGCCCACCTGATCATGAAGAGATTCACATCCAGATCAGGAGAGGTCATTGTACCCCTGTACTCTTCACTTATCAGACCAATGATTGAGTACAGTGCCCCATTCGAATGTACCTTACCCGACACCTGCAGCAGTTGGAAAGACCCCAAAAGTTCCTCACCAAAAGGATAAAGGGGCTCAAACATATGTCATACGATGCCCGACTGAAGAAACTCCAGCTCTATTCAGTCGCATACCGTCTGCTCAGAGGTGATCTGTGCCTGACATACAAGGCCATGTCCAACCCGAATTAATGGACATGCTCCACCTCAAAAATCCAAATCCACCAGAGCCACGAGAGCAAGAGACTTAAACCTCAACATGGATATAAATAGGATGTGCTGGAGGGACAGATTCATCACCCAGAGACTCCCTACACTATGGAACAGAATCCCAGTCCATGTGAGGCAGAGCCCCTCACTGACTCTGTTCAAGAGAAATCTTGACGAGTGGATGGGAGATCGTAGGTTTACCCCGGGAATCATCTCTGTATCACTGCTGGACAGAGGCACAGCAAACTAATGGGTATAGTATTCTCATCCTAAGGGGTGGTGAAAGCCACACACACTCTGGCTAGGCTTATAAATGCCCTAGGGCAGATAGCCTAGTATGAACCTATGAACCTATGAACCTATATATATATATATGTGTGTGTGTGTGTGTGTGTGTGTGTGTGTGTGTGTGTGTGTGTGTGTGTGTGTGTGTGTGTGTGTGTGTGTATATGGGTCTACTTCAAATTAACAAAAATGCACTTACCTGAAGGCAAGATGCGCCAAGACGACATGTCTGAAACCTGATTTTAACGAATGACCATAGTGCCAGACCATTTCTCAAGGTAAGTTTCCATTTGGCCAACATGGGGAAATTTGCCCTATTCCCCACTGTAGTATGATCTCAGAGTTAGTATATTTAATTCATGGTGTGTGTGGGGGGTGTAACCCCTCACCTGGGTGGGTTGGAGATAGTCTGGTGTGCTTTTTCATGAACTGTTGGGTCGACTGGATACTTACCCTGAGAAAAGTTTCGGCACTATGCTCAGTTGTTAAAAATCAGGTTTTGGACATTTTTTTGCATTTGGTTATTTAAGGTTTACTGATTTTAGATTTTGTATTCAGATGAAGTCTGCTTTAAAATTAACAGGAAAAAAGTGGAAAGAAACTCACTCACTTATAACATAAATAAATTTCAGTGCTACATGATACTGGATTTATCTTGTTTTACTGATGGTATATGTGGATTATTCTACATGTCGTGTGCCTTGGTATTTGCATTAATGTGCAGATTTGCAGTATATTGTAATATGAATATGATGTCATTTTTCACCTCTGCATGTATTTTCTGTTTTTATATTTGTAGATTTTTTTCTCCCCAGATCTCTGCTGAAAACAAATAAATGTATCCAGTTGGACTTTCCCGGTAAAGTAATGTCAATAAATGGTTGTTTTTTTTTTTATCAGTTTATTGGTTCTCTGCTACACCTTCATAAGTGTGAGACTTTTGGTTGAAATTTAATAGTCATCATTAGTTGGCAGTAAGTCTACCATCATGACTGGATGGTCCTTAGTCAAATAGTATAATTTATTGATTTTTGGTGTGGCATAATAGTAGAGAACTACAGGACTTTTAATAACTCAGAGACATTCCTAGAGATCAGATGTATGCTTAAAGAGATGTATGAAAATAACAGGCCATGTTTTGAGACCTGTAAATGAGCAACTCAGGGGACGAATGAGGAAATATTATTTTATAATAATAATAATTAAAATAAAAATAATAATTTTACAGAAAGGGGGTACTGGGAACAGGGTTTCTAAAACTGTGGTAGATCAACAGAAGTGAATCAGATAATAACGCATGTGGCGTATGCAAGTCCATCCTTATGAGACTTCAGGAAAAGGAGTATATAATTAGACAAGCAGTACTGGCAACATATACAGTATAATAACAGGCAGAGAATGTGGATGACGCTGATGTTTTTGTGATTAGCCTGAATAAAATATTCTATGCTTATTTTTTACTTTACTGAATATAATTTGTCAGTTGTTTCACTGTTTGTGAAATTCACCTTTGTGATACTTGGACAAAGTTTAAATGCCAGCTGCCTTTTCTTGTTTGTTTTATAATTCCTTAGTCTTATAGTTCCACCAAAGTCAAAGTCACTCGCTGTGTTTTTGATAAGTCTTCAGACGAAGTTAATTTGTTTAAAGTCAATCTATCTGTCTGTAGTGCTCTCTCTTTCTATCTATCTGTGGATGCACTGTCTTTCATCATTGTGGCTTTTCATTGTTGAGTGGAAAAGCTGGTATAGCTGATCAAAAATTACTCAATTTGTCATTATGAGGTCATGATATAGTAGGGATTCAGGTATATGCCCTTTCCCTTCTGTGGTATGATCTTGGAGTTGGTAGATAATTAGCAGGGGGTGTGGGGGTGTAGAGGGGCTTGCCCTCCTTCAAAAATCTGTTTGTAATTTTTCTTTCAATCCTTTGTAGATTGATGTTTGTCTTGGTCGACTATTAGGTATCAGTCATTTGTGAATCAATATTGTGCACATTTGGTGGCAGGTTATGCTTCCATGTACACACACACACACACACACACACACACACACACACACACACACACACACACACACACACACACACACACACACATCCTTGCACAAAGGGGATCTATCAGCTGACCCTGGGAACTACAGACCCATAAGCCTAACCAGTCTTATCTGGAAGGCCATGGAGAGAATCATCATGGAACTTGTCAACAAAGGCATAGGTGACCTTCAAATTCTTGACCTGACCCAATTTGGCTTCATTAAGTGTAGATCATGCTTATTAAACCTGGTGTACTTCTTTAAGAATGTCACCAAAGCCCTGGATGAAGGCAAAAAAGTACATACAGCCTATCTTGACTTAGTCAAGGCTTTTGACACAATCTCCCACTCAGGCGTCATTGAGAAACTCACCCAGTTGGGAGTCTGAATGGAGAGATGATAAGTCAGCAAGCAAAGGAGAGTGGGATTCCAGAAACTGAGTTCATCCTCAAGTCTTGGTGAGTACCTTTATGAGGTGGACCCTGTTTTTTTTTTCACAAAATCTCACCAAGACAGCACTGATATATAGCCTGTATTGTATATAGCATATAGCATGGACAGAAGCAGGGCAAACATTAAAACAGACAGCTGGTTGTATAAGACCTAGCATAAAAAAATGCCCAATCCTGGTAGGCGCACTGGTGCCAGGACTGAAAAAAAAATGACAGTGTAGAATCCTCAAAATACGGAAACATTCCTATAATGAGGTTAGGCCAGGCCTAGGAGGAGGAGGATGCCCCCCCTCATTGTAGGTGGAAGTAGCGGTCCAGAAAAAAATCACAAAAACTGATAGGCTAAAGAATAGCCATAAAGATGACTGAGTGGACTATTGAGAATAAGAAAGAAGTTATGTCATCATCATCATCTTTCGACTGTTCCCATTAGGGGTCACCACAGTGGATCATCTGTTTCCATTTCTTCCTGTCCTCTGCATCTTGCTCTGTTACACCAACCACCTGCATGTCCTCTCTCACCACATCCATAAACCTAATCTTAGGTCTTCCTCTTTTCCTGTTACCTGGTAGCTTCATCCTTAGCATCTTTTTCCCAATATACTCAGCATCCCTCCTCAGCACATGTCCAAACCAACGTAATCTTGCCTCTCTGGCTTCGTCTCCAAACCTTCCAACCTGGGCTGACCAATATACTTATTCCTAATCCTGCCCACCCGTGTCACACCCAGTGCAAATCTTAACATCTTTAACTCTGCCACATCCAGCTCTAACCCCTGCCTTTTTGTCAATTCCACTATCTTCAACCCATATAACATAGCTGGTCTCACTACCCTCTTGTAGACCTTCCCTTTCACTCTTACTGGTAGTTGTCTGTCACAAATCACTCTTGACATGCTTCTCCACCCACTCCATCCTGCCTGTACTCTCTTCTTCACCTCTCTTCCACACTCACCATTACTCTGAACTATTGATCCCAAGTATTTAAAGTCATCCACCTTCACCACCTCTACTCCTTGCATCTTCACCATGTTAGTGCATATGCTCCACAAGTTGGGCGTGCGATGGATGAGAAAGAAAAATTTTGGAGTGAGTTGGATGAAGCAGTGGTGAGTGTACCCAAGTGTGTGAGACTAGTGATTGGAGCGGACCTCAGTGGGCATGTTGGTGAAGTGAACAGAGGGGATGAGGAAGTGATGGGTGGGTATGGTGTTAAGGAGAGGAATGCAGACAGTCAGATGATTGTGGATTTTGCGAAAAGGATGGACATGGCTGTGGTGAATATGTATTTTAAGAAGAGGGAGGAGAATAGGGTGATGTACAAGAGTGGAGGAAGATGCACACAGGTGGATTATATCCTATGTAGGAGGGCCAGTCTGAAGGAGATTGGAGACTGTAAAGTGGTGGCAGGGGAAAGTGTAGTTAAGCAGCATAGAATGGTGGTCTGTAGGATTACATTGGTGATCAAAAAGAGGAGGAGGAGTGTGAAAGCAGTGCCAAGGATTAAATGGTGGAAGTTAAGTTGTGAGGTGGAGTTCAGGGAAGAGTTAAGACAGGCACTGGGAGGCAGTGAAGAGTTTTCGAATAGCTGGGTAACTACAGCAGAGCTAGTAAGGGTGACTGCTAGAAAGGTGCTTGATGTGACATTTGGACAGAGGAAGGAGGACAAGGAGACCTGGTGGTGGAATGAGGAAGTACATGAGAGTATACAGAGGACTGGCGAAGACGAAGTGGGATTGTCAAAGAGATGAAGAAAGTAGACACGAGTACAAGGAGATGAGACACATGGCAAAGAGAGAGGTGGCGAAGGCTAAGGATAAGGCATATGGAGAGTTGTATGAGAGATTGGACACTAAAGAGGGAGAAAAGGTCCTGTACCGATTGGCTAGACAGAGGGACAGAGCTGGGAAAGATGTGCAGCAGGTAAGGGTGATAAATGATAGTGAGAGAAACCTACTCACAAGTGAGGAGAGTGTGCTGAGTAGATGGAAGGAGTACTTGAACAGCTGATGAATGAAGAGAATGAGAGAGAAAGAAGGTTGCATGATGTTGGGATAGTGAATCAGGAAGTGAAACCGATTCGCAAGGAGGAAGTAAGGACAGCTATGAAGAGGATGAAGAATGGAAAGGCTGTTGGCCCAGATGACATACCAGTGGAAGCATGGAGGTGCTTAGGTGAAATGGCAGTGGAATTTTTAACCAGATTGTTTAATGAAATTTTGGAAAGTCAGAGGATGCCTGAGAAGTGGAGAAAAAGTGTTTTGGTACCTATCTTTAAGAATAAGGGTGATGTGCAGAGCTGCAGTAACTACAGAGGGACAAAAATTGATCAGTCACAGCTTGAAGTTATGTTTAAGAGTAGTGAAAGCTAGGTTAAGAAGGGAGGTGATGATTAGTGATCAGCAGTATGGTTTCATGCCAGGAAAGAGCACTGCAGATGCAATATTTGCTCTGAGAGTGTTGTTGGAGAAATACAGAGAAGGTCAGATGGAGTTGCATTGTGTCTTTGTGGACTTAGAGAAAGCATATGACAGGGTGCCTGGAGAGGAGTTGTGGTATTGTATGAGGAAGTCGGGAGTGGCAGAGAAGTATGTAAGAGTAGTACAGGATATGTACGAGGGTAGTGTGACATTGGTGAGGAATGCGGTGGGAGTGACAGATACATTTAAGGTGGAGGTGGGATTACATCAAGGATCAGCTCTGAGCCCTTTCTTATTTGCAGTGCTGATGGACAGGTTGACAGATGAGATCAGACAGAAGGCCCCGTGGACTATGATGTTTGCAGATGACATTGTGATATGTACTGAGAGTAGGGACCAGGTTGAGGAGACCCTGGAGAGGTGGAGATATGCTTTAGAGAGGAGAGGAATGAAGGTCAGCAGGGCTAAAACAGAATATATGTGTGTAAATGTGAGGGAAGGTAGAGAAATGGTGAGGATGCAGGGAGGTGAGTTGGTAATGATGGATGAGTTTAAGTACTTGGGATCAACAGTTCAGAGTAATGGTGAGTGTGGAAGCGAGGTGAAGAAGAGAGTACAGGCAGGGTGGAATGGGTGGAGAAGAGTGTCAGGAGTGATTTGTGACAGAGAAGTACCTGTAAGAGTGAAAGGGAAGGTCTACAAGAGGGTAGTGAGACCAGCTATGTTATATGGGTTGGAGATGGTGGCATTGACAAAAAGGCAGGAGTCAGAGCTTGATGTGGCAGAGTTAAAGATGTTAAGATTTGCACTGGGTGTGACTAGGATGGACAGGATTAGGAATCAGTATATTAGAGGGTCAGCACAGGTTGGACAGTTTGGAGACAAAGCAAGAGAGGCGAGATTGTGCTGGTTTGGACATGTGCTGAGGAAGGATGCTGGGTATTATTGGGAAAAGGATGCTAAGGATGGAGCTGCCAGATAAGAGGAAAAGAGGAAGGCCTAAGATAAGGTTTATGGATGTGGTGAGGGAGGACATGCGGGCGGTTGGTATGAAAGAGCATGATGCAGAGGACAGGAAGAAATGGAAACAGATGATCCCCTGTGGCGACCCTTAACAGGAACATCCGAAAGAAGATGATGACTTGGAGAAGAGTAATATGGTTTTATTTGTTTCAGTATGTACTTGTGCTGGAATATAGTAAGTATTGGTATCCTGTGCACTTTCGGTATTTTGAGTTTTCAGTATTTTGAGTTTTCAGTATTTTGAGCTTTAGAGATTTTGGTCTCAGTATTTTGAGTTTAGGGATTTTGAAAGTCAGTATTTTGAAGTGGAACCATATATATATATATATATATATATATATATATATATATATATATATATATATGTGTGTATATATATATATATATATATATATATATATATATATATATACATACAGATATACACATATGCAGTGCTTTTTTTGTAAACAAATAGGTGGTACGCATATGTTGCATTTGGGTCAAACCCCCCCAGCCATTCCAGTGTCCCATTATTTGGCTATTTCTCCCTTGCTGCCATAAATACTGTTCAAAACTCTCAGATATTTGGATTTAATTTAAAACTTTTATTTCAAATTTTCGAGCGCAAACACTTATAGTCATTTGCTAAACAAAGCAATACAGTCTCACAATGAAAACAGACTTAGCATTAAAACTTCTGTGACTTTGAAACTCACATTCATTGAAACAGCATTGAAACCCACATTCAAAGAAAATGCATCTGACTAGTAACAGATTAAGTTTACCTTTGGGCTGTTTTCAAATCATAGACCCCTTGCACACATTTTTAGGACTATGCAAAATTTATTTGATTCACCTTCCTGATTGTATTAAATTATAATATATAATAATTAAATTATATCCCTTGTATAATACAACACCACTTGTTAGAGTGTGTTTTAAATGTATAGCCAATAAGCAAACAAACAAAACATATGAACCAATAATGCCAAAACTGCCCAATTCAGAACATTTCAATCATAAAAGGCCACTCAAACTTCTGTCATTACAATCCACCAATATCAGTCAATATGCACAGTCTCTGCAGAAGTAAAATTCATCTGAATAATTCCACATTAAAAAGATCTGACTGTAACTAATGAAAAGGTTGCTGCTAGCAAAAAAATTATATTTAAGTATTTCTTGTACAAATTTACTACCTGCTGCCCTTGAAGAATAACTTGCCTATGTTACATTAAAAATGATAAGCTGGTAATATTGCAGTAGGGAATGGATGGCAAACTAAAACAGATTCATGGTTACTAGGTATCATATGCAAAGGAGGACATAGGACTGCAGCACCCCACCCTCTTAAAATTCAACACAGTATCAGCACTCCATGTACATGCTGTGGGAATAGAACTCACAGGCTTCTGCATCAAAACAAAAGCATGCTGCCTGCTGTGCTACTAACACTGCTTTAAAACTTTAAACACATAACAGTGATACCATTTGCTGAACAAAACAGTTACATATTTTGGGTAGAGGATTCAGGCTCTTGTTTCCTGTAGCTAAGGTACAGGGCTTGAGCCTAAGCAAATTACTAACCACCTGCTAACCCTAACTAGGGCATTTCACTGTTTCACACACACACCTCAACCTTTTAATGCAAGAAATCTGGCAAAGTCTAAAATGAATAGGAACAGATTATAAATAATTCTCTCATGAATGTAGAAAATTACTAGAATAACAATATTTGTATTAGAATACATTTTTCTAAAGGATATGAAGTCTAAAACGCAAATATCTGTCATTATTTAGCAACTTTAGTCTTTTTATGAGGAAAAAACAAAAATATGGGGCAAAAATCTGGACATTCTGCAAAAACCTGGGCAGTTGAGGGGTATGCTACCTATCTCTTACACATACACACACCATACCTCTTAACCTCTTATCACAAGAAGTCTGGGCAAAGCCTGTCATAATGGGGGGACAAAGGCCCAAAACTAGGGACACATTTTAAATATTGGTCTTATAAATTCAAAAAGTTGCTAGAATAACAGGATTTGTGTTAGAATGCATTTTCTAAAAGATATGAAGTCTGAAACTAAACTCAAATGCATGCCGTTAGTTAGTAACTTTGATCCTTAGATCATCCCAGTGATTTCTCAAAAAAAAAAAGACAATTTTTATGAGGAACAGACCAAAAATATAAGACAAAAATCTGAACATTCTGTGAAAATTCGTACATTTGAGAGGTATTACACACACACATACATCCCTACCTCCCTTTTAGACCCTCCCCCATACCTCTCAACCTTTTAGAGCAAGAAATCTGGACAAAGACACACATAATGGGGGGACAAATGTCCAAAAATAGGGACACCTTTTAAATATTGCTCTTACAAACTTAGAAAGTTGATAGAACAACAAGTTTTGCATTAGTATGAACTTTCTGAAGGATATGAAGTCTAAAGCTGAAATGTCTGCCATTATTTGCTGCCTTAATCCTCAATGATTTGCCAGGAATTGCCAGAAAAACACAGTTTTATGAGAAACAGACCACGGATGTGAGAATACAATCTTGACATTCTGCGGAAATCTGGACTTTTCACTCAGTCACACACACAGACTTACCTGCTTCTTATACACAAACACACACACAGACCTACCTAGTTCTTATACATACACACAGACACACACACACACACACACACACACACACACACACACACACACACACACACACACACACACGCCTACCTATTTCTTTCAGACACACACACACACACACACACACTCCTCAGTCCTCTTAAAAACTTAAACACACACGCACACCTACCACTCACTTGTTTAGTCATGGTCCACAGTCCAAACTTCTTCAGGAAGTCAAATTCCATGCGCGCGGACCAGGAAGATATAAACGATCGGTTGCAGATTGCATCTGTCCATCACAACGCAAAGGATGTTCTTAAAGAACAATGCCCTTAAAAAAGAAAGTTTTTTTTTTTTTTTTAAGAAACAGGGCAGCAGAGGTGTTGGTATGTCATACTGGTACTTACTGGCCCAAAAAGGCCATGCATATATGTATATATGGATCTATTTTAAAGGATCAACTTTTCAGAAAATCGAACATCATATGGTCGAGACTATATGATCATCTTTCCAAAAACGTTGAATGACATGAAACAAAAATCTGCAGCCCCCACACCCCCTGCATATTATATATACCAACTCCAAGATTGCCCTATAGTGAGGAAAGCTTAAATTCCTTGATCCCCACTGTACCACAATTTCCATACAAAAGTTTTGACACTTCAGAAAGTCGGTCATATGTTCTTGACCACATGAAATTGGACTAACTGAAAACTTGATCTTCTGAATGGGGGCTATGCCTGTTTATTAACAGTTACATACATGTAATGTACTTGGTAAAGTGCCTTGGTTTGGGTCCAGGGCTGTTCAATAAGAGGGAGCGCTATAGTTATCATGATTGGGGCACAGAACCTGACAGTTTAATGACAGAGAATAAAATTCCCAGATTGGGAATTCTACAATAACATGTTGCCTAATGTGAGGGGTAGCACATAATAATTTTGTCAACAATGTACCTGACTGTCACGCCTTTTGTAAGGAGTGAAACCCTTAATGGAATGTTGCTAAGTTAGTACTTCTATCCTTTAGCATTGTATAGTATGAGGCAAATCTCTGTGTGTGTGTGTGTGTGTGTGTGTGTGTGTGTGTGTGTGTGTGTGTGTGTGTGTGTGTGTGTGTGTGTTTATATATATATATATATATATATATATATATATATATATATCTAAATTCTATATTGTACTCAGAAATAATTACAATCTTTAACTTACTGCATGACACTGAAAAATGTCCATATGTTCAGTCCATCATTCAGCCTTACACAGTCGAGAGATCTTTTTGTTCCACTGACAAATCATTACTCTCTATAACTAAATCTAAGAATATTGCAAAGGTATTACTTTAATATTAGTGACAATATTCAATCTACTGTTAACAGCTGGAATACTATCCCACATCACTTAACAGTCTTCAACCTGAAAGGCTTTAAATGTCAGCTGAAGTAACACCTGATAGATAAAAGGTTCTGCACCTGCACCAATCCAGATTAAACTGGTACTAATATAGCTGTATGAATTTGTGCCATAACTGTGTGCTGCACACAACTTAATGTACTGTTATCACAATAATACCATCCTCTGCCATCTCATCTCCTTTATCTTCCTTGTGTCTCCTTCCCTCCTTACTTTCTTTAGGCCACTTTAAATCTTTATCTTATCCTATTATGTCCTAGATTTTGAATAAGTCTTTCAAGTAACAAATATTCTTATGTAAAACCTGATAATCTCTGCATACTGATGATAATGCACTGCGTATACCTCCCTGTATTAAAATAAAAAAATGTATTCATATTCAACTCATGTAACTGTTTATTTTAATTAGAACTGTTTGTAAATGATGTAACTGATGTCAGGGATACCTGCATAATGAAACTCTTGCTCATGAATGAAACTGACTGTAAATGATAAAACAATGCAAATGATGCCCATGATGTCCACATAATGTAGTGTTCCTCCCTGGGACTCCACTGAAAAAGGGCATTGCTCATTTGGACTTTCCCCAGTTAAAAAATACCAATAAGTAAATAAATGCTGACAGAAATGAAGAAAGACATAACAAAATGAACCCAGCCAATACCTGAATGCTTAAAAGCTCCCACCCATTATCTTTAAAGTCCCAGTCATTCCCAGTACCTTGCAGACTAGGACACACTCAAAAATAAGTCACTCTCTTAGTTTTAACTTTTAAATTGTGTTCCTCAGCCCTGATTTATAAAAATGCCTGCACAACACAAATGTCTATATTAGATGTTCTTGAGAATAATAATATGCTTTTGTTTTGGCCAATTTGAAAGTATTACAATGTCAATGATTAAATAAAAAAGGAGAATGGATGGGAGATCGCAGATATACCCCAGGGATTACCTCAGTGTCACTGCTCGACAGAGGCACAGCAAAATAATGGGTATAGTTCCCCATACTAAAGGGGTGGCGTAAGCCACAAAACGATGGGCTAGGCTTGTAAATGCCCTCGGGCAGATAGCCTAGTATGAACCTATGAACCTATGAACCTATGAATTGTGTATTGGAGCAGTTCATTTGTAATAATCAAGCTGGCCAGAGTTAAGGAATGTTAATTTATACTTAGTTATTTTATAAGTCCACAATATAGGTTGCAAATGAAAAAGGGTACACCAAGAATGAGGACTGCACAGTGTGCAACATATTTTTGGTATCACATAAATAAAAGTGTTATACATGAAAATCTGGCAGTTGGCACAGAGTATTAATCTTATGAGGTGTTAATGAGCTACTTCCAGTGGTGTACGTAGTGTCAGCGATGCAACAGGTAGCACACTCAACTTTGGTGCAGCAAGCTGTGGGTTGTATTCCAATACCAGCTAGATCGATGGCTAACACTGCTGCGCAGCATATTGGGAGTGTGCTGCACTCCTGAGGATGCTGTTCTTTGGATGAGATGTTATTGCAGGGATCACTCTGCTTGAGTTGGTGGTAGTTCAAGTGGATGTAAAAGATCCCATGGCACCTATTGAAAAGTGTAGGGGTCCTTTATCTCTCTCTCTCTCTCTGTATATATATATATATATATATATATATATATATATATATATGTGTGTGTGTGTACACACACACACACACACACACACACACACACACACACACACACACACACACACACACAAATTCATACAATCATTTTAATTTTCAAACTTTATACATCAAAACTTGCCATTTCAACATTTCTATATCTTTATATCACCCACTTACTCCTTTTCCATAACCATAATTTAATTTTCTTTAATATTAGTGACAATATCCATTTTCCATTAAACATGACTTCATTAATTCTTCCATTCCATATTACACAAACTACATAATATAAGTTTGCTGCGGTAGTGTTGTTGCCTCATAGTAAGACGCTGTCTGGTTCAATTCTCAGCTAGAGTGTCTTCTGCATGGTGACATGCGTGAATGGGCGTACCTTCGTTGAAGGTTGTGCATCAGGGCTGGTAACTCGGCACGTAAAAATCAACTACCAATCATTAGCGGACCAGAGTTCCGATGTGGTGACCCCTAATCGGGAAAAAGCTGAAAGACACAACAACAACATAATATAAGTTCTTATCCTAATCTGTTTTCAAATATTTTGTTCATGTTTTCATACTATCCATATTCAACCATGTCTATATTTATATCTTCACAATTTTTGATATTTTCAAAAAAAATCTACACATAAGTCATTCCACAGCTTTTTAACTCTTTCATGTTTAAAAAAATGTTCTTGTTTCTTATTCTCTGCAATATAAGCATATTCTTTCACTTTTCTTTTTATAAGGCATATTTGCCTTAACATGTAATTTCTTTATTCCCAATGTCCACAAAATACATTTAGGCAGTCAACATTATATCTACACCATTTATAGGTTCATAGTTTCATAGGTACATACTAGGCTATCTGCCCAAGGGCATTTATAAGCCTAGCCCATAGTTATGTGGCTTTCGCCACCCCTTTAGTTTGAATAAAAACTATGCCTATCATTTTTCTGTGCCTCTGTCAAGCAGTGACACTGAAGTAATCCCTGGGGTATATCTGCGATCTCCCATCCATTGGTCAAGATTCCTCTTGAACAAGGCCAGCGAGGTGCTCTGCCTCACATGTACCGGGATTTTGTTCCACAGCATAGGGAGTCTCTGGGTGATGAATCTGTCCCTCCAGCACGTTCTATTTATAACCGTGTCAAGGTTTAAGTCTCCCGCCATTGTGGTTCTGAAGGATCTAGATTTTTTGAGGTGAAGCATATTCATCAAATCTGGGTTTGACATGGCCTTATATGTCAGGCACAGGTCACCTCTGAGCAAGCGGTATGAGACTGAATAGAGCTGGAGTTCTTTCAGTCGGGCAGCATAAGACATATTTTTGAGACCCTTTATCCTTTTGGTGAGGAACTTTTGGGGCCTTTCAAGCTGCAGCAGGTGTCTGGTCAGATACATTCGAACGGGCATTGTACTCAATCATAGGTCTAATGAGTGATGAGTACAGGGGGACGATGACCTCCCTTGATCTAGATGTGAATCCCTTCATGATCAGGTGGGCGATATAGAAGGTTTTCCTAACTACTTTAGCAACATGAGTGTCAAACGAAAGGCTACTGTCAACTTGGGTCCCCAGATCCCTGATGACATTTTCTGTGCTCAGTGGATTGCCACCTATATGGTAGCTAGGGGTAACCTTGTTTTTCCCAAACGGTATGACTATGCATTTTTTGGCGTTTAACTTCAGGCCATGGCTCTGGCACCAGTTATCCGTTTCTGTGAGGCCCTTCTGGAGGATATCTGTGTCAGATGTGTTTTCGACTATGGCGCCCAGTTTGCAGTCATCTGCAAACTTTGTCAGCCATAACCCTCCTGTGTTTGCTTGTACTTCAGAAAAGTAGATGCCGAATAAGAGTGGACCCAGGACTGAGCCCTGTGGGACACCACTTGTGACAGGCTTTGAGTCTGACATGGCTCCAGCAACTCTGACCCTGTGGGTTCTGTCACTTAGCCAGTTTGCAACCCATCTTGTGATGTATGGGTTTACATTCAAGCTGATGAGTTTTTCGATGATACCTGAGTGGGGTATTGTATCAAAGGCTTTTGCCAGGTCGAGGTAGGCTGTATGGACTGCCTTTCCCTCATCAATGGCCTTGGTGACTGTCTCGAAAAAGTCAACCAAGTTTAAGAGGCAGGATCTGCCTTTGACAAAGCCAAACTGGGTTGAATCCCAAGTCTGCAAGTTCCCTATGTCTTTATTTATGAGTTCCATTATGATCCTCTCCATGGCTTTGCAGATAAGGCTTGTCAAGCTAATGGGGCGGTAATTTCCAGGGTCTGTGGAGGCACCGCCCTTATGAAGTGGGACCACAGTCGCCGTGCGCCACTCCTTGGGTACATATCCTGAGGTGAGGCTAAGATTAAACAGCTGTCCTAACTGTGGGTTTAATTCCTCATTGAGTTCATGAAGCACACAGCCGGGGACACCATCCGTCCCATGGATGCTGTGTTTTTTGCCTTAGTGAGGGCAGTTCTCACCTGGGCGTTGGAGATGTTTGGGGGGCTACAATCCTCTGGAATAGATATCTCTCCTTTGAGGGGGGGGGGAGAAGTTTGCACTGAACCTGTCAGCCAGTATGTTAGCAATGTGTGTAGGTTCAGTAATTTTCACATCATTTTGAACTAATTCTGAGCATATCTGGGAGTTTCCTCCTAACATAGCTAAAGAAGGCCTTATGATTGTCTTTAGAGTCCTTGGCGATTTTTCTCTCAAAATTTGCCTTGGATGATTTTATGAGAGCTCTTAGTTTTTTACTTATAATGATCAAAGGTGTCTTACCTTTCAAGGATTTTGCTCTGTCTTGTAGTAGCTTCCTCCTTTTGTTGTAGAGCTTGTTTATGGCTGGGGTCCACCAGACTGGATGCTTGCCTTTGGTACAGAGAGTCTTAGTTTTGTTTGGGATTGCCTGATCCATGCAGTCCTGTAGGTGCTGGTAGAAGGCATTTGTAAGTGATTCAGCGGTTTGAGTAATGTTTACCACTGGCTCAGGGGCCTTAAAGGAGACCACACTAGTTTTTAGAAGTGTGAAATCGGCTTTTGAGAAGTTTTTCACTGTGGTCTTTTTGTTTCAGGTGGGCGGGATGAGGACCTCCAGCGAGATTAGTTTATGATCTGATCTCACCAGTGAGGGGTATACTTCGGTGTTGAACATTTTGATCCCATGTTCGTGATGATGAGATCAAGTATGTTTTCTCCTCTTGTGGGATGGTGACTAGTTGTTCCATGGCATTTGAGTTTATGAACTCCAGGAATCTTTGGGTTAGAGTGTTCGGGCTTGAGTAGTGTTCCCAGTCTATATTAGGGTAGTTGAAGTCACCTAGTATGATGGTGTTTGGAGATACATTTATCCCCTCCAATGTTTTCAGGAAGGCCATGTGAGGTTCCTGAGTTTGAGAGGGTGGCCTGTAACATGCTACAAATTGCAGAGCAGTCTTGCCTATGGTTAATTGCACCTGGATGGTCTCCGATGCATCGTGCGTTGCCACCAACCTTGAGGTGTGGGTGTCCTTTATGAATATGCACACCCCCCCTCCTTTCTTGGTGTTGTCCGGATTTTGGGGACGGAACGCATGATATGAGGTGAAACCTGTTAGTGCTGGGGTGCTCTCAGGAGCCTTGAACCAGGTTTCTGTCACAGCACAGACATCGATGTTCTCCATATTGAGAAGGGCCTCGAGTGCGTGCATCTTGAGATTGAGACTTCTGGCATTGAGCAGCATTACCCTTAGTTTTATACCTTATTGGTGTTCTAGGGTGGTAGGTTTAGAATTTGAGCCTTGCCTAAAAAAGGCACTATGGGGGTGGCAAGAGCCTTTGCCAATATCCGGAAGCCCAGGGGTGACAGGTGCAAGCCGTCCCTTGCGAAGCAGCGTGGCTTGTCCAGCATGTCATCCCAGGCAGACAGACATTGGATCCCCTTTGAATGACACCAGAATTTAAGCCAATTATTAAAGCTGATCATCTTATCACTGTATTGTGGCATCATTCTTTAATTGCTTTAATCTTTACTTTTAAAACATTTTACCATGGATTAATACAATAATATTTTCTTATAATATTATTATACCATATTTTCTATCTTCTTCCACTTTATCAATCTTTATTTTCCACATTCTTATCTTTTGCTGATAAATTTCTCTTTCTTCATTAAAATTATTTTACTCTATTATTTCTTATATTTTCCCAAAATTCTTTATACTTCAATACATTTGCCAGTAATTTCTCATTCTTTATATTTAATCATTTCAGTTCCTTGCACAAATTGAATGAAGCAGTATAAACTATTGGATTTATCATATCTAGTCATCCTTTTTCCTTGTTCATATATGATACATCTGTTTAACAGGAATTAATCTTCATCCCCATAGGAAGGAAAAGAATATTTCTAGTAAAATTTTATTATATCGTCCAATAATCATGACAACACTGGATAAATATGCTATTTTTCCTATTAAGATGGAATTAAGCAAATCCACTTTTTATATGCTAATCAATACATTTCCCATAATATACAACTTTATTTTATTTCTTTTATTAATATTTTCCACCCCTACTTATTTTCTTCTTTATCAAAATTTATCTTTAAACTGATATTTCTTTCATAGAAAATTGTACACCTGCTATTTTTATTGTGTTACCATTTATTTACCCTTTTCTTTATTAAGCATCATACCTCTTTCCTTTAAACTTTAAACTAAATAAATAATAACATCTCTCATCCACTCTCTAGTTTTAGTTGTTAAAATAATTTCACCTGCATATAACATCATAACTGGAATTTCAGCTTCCATTTGAATTTTATAATTTGCATTCTTCATTTTCTGGCTTACCTCTCTATTGTATTCATGACTAAAACAAGCAAAATACTACTTACAGGACACCCTTGTCTTATACCATTATTCATATTAATTTCTTTACTTAAACATTCATTAACTTAGACTCTTACTTTATTATTCCTATAAGCTGTTTTACACATTTACTTACTTGCATTATTAATATTATACACATCCATTCTTTTCCACAATATATCATGTTGTATTGAATCAAATGCTTTATTACTATCACTTACCATAAGTTTTATATCTTCTGTCTTTCTATTCATATAATCTGTAATTTCTCGCTCTATAATTAATAATTCTTGGCATCCTTTTATTTCTATACTGCATGCACTTTCCTGTATTATGTATTGCATCTTATTCTGAAAACTCTTTTGCATTATTTTCATAAATATCTTATAGTCTATATTATTTAGAACTATTGGTCTCCATTCTTATATCTTCTTTTTCTCCCTTTTTCCAAATAAATGTTAATACTCTGCTACACAACTCCTTGTGTTTTAATCCTGCATTTGACCATTCATTGAACACACATTAAATACCTTTTCTGCCATCTTTCTAGATTTTTATACATTTCAAACCCAATACCATCTAGGCCAGATGCTGATTCCACACTTAACAGTTTAAATGTTTGTTTCTAATTCATATAATGTGATCTATGTCCAAATTCTTTATTAATTTGTTGAAAACATTTTTTTCTTCCCATTTCTTTTTATACTATGTCTCTTTTTGCTAAACATTTCCTCCACATAACTTAGAATTTCAATAATTTGTTGCTGACTTTTCCTTTCATTGCCTACTATATATTTAAATTTTTCTAATTATGCTATTACATTCCTTCAATATCTTGCTTAAATAAGGTGAAACTTTCTCTTTTCTTCCTTGTAAAAACATATTTGTTTATACAATAGTTTTCTAACTTTCTTACAATTTTTCTTATAAATTTAATAGTCTCTATAATTATTTTCTGTTATTCATTGCATTTTTCTATATTTTAGCATTTCTTTTTTCTTTCTTCATTTTTCCAAATAGATAGCCATCTTTATATTTTCTTTTAAAAGCAATCTACCATTCTGACCAATTAACATAAATTGCTTCCATAGCAATATGATCCTTCCATAATTGTTTAATATCATTCTTTTGTTTGTCATTCCATTCCTTTTCATTTATTCTTTTTATACCTTTTCCTATCTTTATATACACTTTGTCGTAATATATTTCTAACCATATTGCCAAATGATCTGAGAAACCTGTTGCAATAGTTTCTTCTTCCATTATACATGCATATTCCTTCTGATATAAAAATAACTATTTCATATTTTAAAATACCTTTCCTGTAAATCCATGTTTTTATTTAATTTCATATAACTCATTTTCCATATTGTATTACTTCCATCTTTTTTTACATGTTTTCCTCTTATTCCCCTTAAGTCACAATTGAAATCTTCTGTAATTATTATGTCTATGTTTACAAATATATATTCCAATATTTTCTGAAATAGATTCTTTCTTTCGCTACTAGTCACATATTTATTTATTTGACATTTGTTAACCAGGTTGGTCCATCTGTGCTAGAAGCCCATTTTCAGTGGAGAACCAAGGAGGAAAGCTTCAGAGATTTTACAAACACATGTGTATATAACAATTATGCCTATGTTTACAAATATATATTCCAGTATTTTCTGAAATAGATTCTGCCTTTCTTTACTAGTCACATATGCATATATAGCAATAATTCTATATACTTTTTCTTGCTATCTTACATCTATAATTGTCGTTCTTTGCATTTTGAGTAATATAACATCCAGTAGTTTTACTACTCTTCTACAAAGAACTGATATTTCTGAGTAATGTCATTCCCTGCGTTCCATATCATTTCCCTATCCCATGTTTTTGTGGATTGCTCTGCAAACAACTACCATCTAATTATGGTCAACTAGGGTATTTGGGGTTTTTACATGGCTTGGATTGAAAGGGCCCTAGGGCCATTAGCCTAGCATCCTCCTGTGAACGTATAAACCTATGTATCAGAATTGTTATGTCCCCCAGAATAATTATATCAGTGTCACATTTGTTATACTATTCTAAAATTCTATCCTTCAAGTAATATTTTTCATACTATTGACATTCACAGAAAGATTTCTTAAAGCATCCCTTTCCCTGTTTCTTAGTTTAGGCGATACTATTCTATAGTAATTTTTATGAGAAAGGCTTTATCCATTTCCTTTGTTTTCTTTATATTACTTGCTTTAAATTTTCTTTTCTATCTTTAACTTTTCTACCAATGAAATTATTTTACCCTTTTACCATTTTCCAACTTATATCTTCTTCATCAGTAACTTTTGATTCTATCTCTAATTCATCTCCATTTTGTTTTCATTATCTCCCTTTTTCTGAAGTTTCATCTATTTCTATCTCATCTTCAATTATTTCTTGTTCTTTCTTATTACTCTGGTTTATAATACTTAGCTCATTCTCTTTTTCTTTACAATCCATCCATAAATGTCCTGTTTTTTTTTTTTACATATATAACCTTCAAGTTTACATTTTTGCTTCATGTCCTTTCTTACTGCAATTGTAGCATTTCTTGTTGTCACAACTATTAACTAAATGTCTTTCTTTTCCACAAAAATAACATGTCTTTGGTTGTCCCCAGTATTTTACAGCATCATACCATCAACATTTATAACACTTGGAATATGTATGATTTTTTTCATTTCCATTTTCAGAATAACATTACAGTCCCATGCGGTGGTGGTGCTGCGGTAGCGTTGTCGCCTCACAGTAAGACGTTGTCCTGTTCAATTCTCAGCTAAAGCGTCTTCTGTGTGGAGACATGCGTGAATGGGCATATCTTCATTGAAGGTTGTACGTCAGGGCTGGCAACTTGGTATGTAAAAATCTACTGCCAATCATTAGCGGACCGGAGTTTCGCTGTGACGACCCCTAAAAGCTGAAAGATACAACAACAACATTACAGTCCCATGCCTCAGTCCATAAAACCCTGTTATCATAAACCTTTGAAATGGCTATTATTTCTTTACATATTTTTTAAATGTTCTTTTAAAATCTGTCTTTATACTTCAGTTCAAAATTGTATACATACTTTCTTTTTAGTCCCTTGAAAGGATGATTTTATTATATATGCATTCCAAGGATCATCATTCCATCTTTTTTCATATTCACAAAAATCTCTCCATACTTTTTACAGTCTCAAAGAAAATGTCACAAAATGCCTCTTACCTCTTGCTATTTTACTCCAAAAGGTAAAAGTACACTGTCTCATACCTCATATCTGTTAGTACCTGTTCATTTTTGTTTTGTATCCTTATCACAATTTTTCTTTTCATGCTGTCTTCTTTTCTTTTTTCTCTCGCTCCTTCACATGTGGCTGCTACTGTCTCTGCATACATTTTCATTGTCTTTTCACTGCTTTCTTCTGGTGTTGCTTCTACATCTCTTGCATCTATTTTTCCATAATGTTCTCCTATGAAATCTCATTCTTTGGCTTGCTTTGGTTAATCGTTTCTGTACTTATGTATTATTGCAACCAGATTTCAAATGGCAGGTAATGGGAAGTTGTTGAATCAAGAAAGCATGCAGGTTGTAGAATCCAAATGAGAAAGAGGAACTGCTTACAAGGAGACATGGGTATTTGTAGATGTGACAGGTATAAATACTTAAAAGAAGTGAAAAACTGTTCATGGACTGCAGACCCTGAATGCCATTGTGTGTGTGATAAAATAAATTGTGATCAAAGGCAGGTTGTGTGTCGTTTTCATTCTTAGCTGCTGTTAACACAGACTGTGTTTATCTATTTCATAGTACAGAAGTGGTATTGCGTGTGGTGCTGTATACTATAGAAGTTCAACTTATGCTGTCTGGGTGATGTGGCAATTTAATAAATGTCAGCAGCTGTGTTTGGACTATACCTTTATAAAGACAATTGATCATATTTGAGGCGAGTGTCAGGCGGAAAGCCGGGTGCAGGCAGTGTATACCTCACAAACTTTTTCTGTTTCCGTTACTGAACTGCACTTTGTTATAGTCCGCTGTAAGGGGAAATTATAATTGAAAAAAGGCTTACAATCAATCGTACTGTGTGGCTCATGTTTAGAAATATTTAGATTGCATGACTCATGTTTGATTGTAGTAGGGCCCAATGTGGTAGAAGGAGCGGTCATATTTGTGGATGCCATGTTCAATTGCTCCCCATTCTCCCCCCCATTCAGTTTATAAGGAGAAAGAGTGGTAAAGGTTACTGAGCTCCCAACTTCAAAGTGTAAAGTCAGTAAAGTAATTCCCACAACATAACATACTGATCCTGTTATTGTTATTGTTGGATTTGATTTGGAAGGTGGTTGCGAGAGACTTGCAATCTGGTTGCATTAATATGTAAGTACCATAATTTCTTGCAGTATATCATCTCACAACCCTCTCAATTGAAAAGTTGTAATTAAACACTTCTCTCCAGCTGTCTCCTCAGTTCAGTCAAACAGCTTTTTTGAAAAGCTTCCTCTGAATCTTCAAATGCTCCACTGCTTACTGCCTCTGATCTGGCATTCACCTCCACTACCTTCTGTTGTTGTTCCACCTCACACATCGTCCTCCCGGCTGCCTTCATGCTAGTTATGGGATGTGGGCACTTACCCGAGTACAACAACACTGAGAGTGCCAATCATGAGTAGGGGAAATTCCTTGATGCCCTGGACAAACTTCCCCCA